>NC_092176.1:22178619-22353619 GCF_045791955.1 Oncorhynchus clarkii lewisi
AACAACTGCTGCTACAACTACTACAACTACTACTGCTGCTGCTACAACTACTAACAACTACTACTACTACTACTGCTGCTACAACTACAACCGCTGCTGCTACTGCAACTACTACTACTGCTGCTACAACTACTGCTGCAACTACTGCTGCAACAACTACTGCTGCAACTACTACTCCTGCAACTACTGCAACTACTACTGCTGCAACAACTGCTGCTACAACTACTACAACTACTACTGCTGCTGCTACAACTACTACTGCTACAACTACTGCAACTACTACTACTGCTGCTACAACTACTGCTGCAACTACTGCTGCTGCAACTACTGCTGCTACAACTACTACTACTGCTACAACTACTACTACTGCAACTACTGCTGCTATAACTACTGCTGCTACAGCTACTACAACTACTACTGCTGCTGCTACAACTACTACTGCTACAACTACTACTGCTGCTACAACTACTACAACTACTACTGCTGATACCACAACTACTACTACAACTACTACTGCTGATACCACTAGAACTACTACTACTGCTACAACTATTACTGCTGATACCACTACAACTACTACTACTGCTGCGACAGCTACTACAACTACTACAACTACTACTGCTGCTGCAACTACTGCTGCTACAGCTACTGCTGCTACAGCTACTACAACTACTGCTGCTGCTACAACTACTACTGCAACAACTACTACTACAACTACTACAACTACTACTGCTGCTGCTACAACTACTACTGCTACAACTACTGCTGCTGCTACAACTACTACTGCAACAACTACTACTACAACTACTACTGCTACAACTACTGCTGCTACAACTACTGCTGCTACAACTACTGCTGCAACTACTGCTGCTGCAACTACTACTGCAACAACTACTACTACAACTACTACTGCTACAACTACTGCTGCTACAACTACTGCTGCTGCAACTACTACTACTGCTGCTACAACTACTGCTGCAACTACTGCTGCTGCAACTACTGCTACAACTACTGCTGCTGCTGCTACAACTACTACTGCTGCTGCTACAACTACTACTGCTGCTGCTACAACTACTACTGCTGCTGCTACAACTACTACTGCTGCTGCTACAACTACTACTGCTGCTACAACTACTGCTGCAACTACTGCTGCAACAACTGCTGCTGCAACTACTGCTGCTGCAACTACTGCTGCAACTACAGCTGCTACTACTACTGCTGCAACTACTGCTGCTACAACTACTACTGCTACAACTACTGCTGCTACAACTACTACTGCTACAACTACTGCTGCTACAACTACTACTGCTACAACTACTGCTGCTACAACAACTACTGCTACAACTACTGCTGCTACAACTACTACTACAACTACAGCTGCTACCACTACTGCTGCAACTACTGCTGCTGCTACAACTACTGCTGCTACAACTACTACTGCTACAACTACTGCTGCTACAACAACTACTGCTACAACTACTGCTGCTACAACTACTACTACAACTACAGCTGCTACAACTACTGCTGCAACTACTGCTGCTGCAACTACTACTACTGCTACAACTACTACTACTGCAACTACTGCTGCTACAACTACTGCTGCTACAACTACTGATGCTACAACTACTGCTGCTACAGCTACTACAACTACTACTGCTGCTGCTGCTACAACTACTACTGCTATAACTACTACAACTACTACTGCTGCTGCTACAACTACTGCAACTACTACTACAACTACTGCTGCTACAACTAATGCTGCTACAACTGCTGCTACTGCAACTATTGCTGCTACAACTACTACTACTGCTACAACTACTGCTGCTGCAACTACTACTACAACTACAGCTGCTACCACTACTGCTGCAACTACTGCTGCTACAACTACTACTGCTACAACTACTGCTGCTACAACTACTACTGCTACAACTACTGCTGCTACAACTACTACTGCTACAACTACTGCTGCTACAACAACTACTGCTACAACTACTGCTGCTACAACTACTACTACAACTACAGCTGCTACCACTACTGCTGCAACTACTGCTGCTGCTACAACTACTGCTGCTACAACTACTACTGCTAAACTACTGCTGCTACAACAACTACTGCTACAACTACTGCTGCTACAACTACTACTACAACTACAGCTGCTACAACTACTGCTGCAACTACTGCTGCTGCAACTACTACTACTGCTACAACTACTACTACTGCAACTACTGCTGCTACAACTACTGCTGCTACAACTACTGATGCTACAACTACTGCTGCTACAGCTACTACAACTACTACTACTGCTGCTGCTGCTACAACTACTACTGCTATAACTACTACAACTACTACTGCTGCTGCTACAACTACTGCAACTACTACTACAACTACTGCTGCTACAACTAATGCTGCTACAACTGCTGCTACTGCAACTATTGCTGCTACAACTACTACTACTGCTACAACTACTGCTGCTGCAACTACTACTACAACTACAGCTGCTACCACTACTGCTGCAACTACTGCTGCTACAACTACTGCTGCAACTACTGCTGCTGCAACTACTACTACTGCAACTACTGCTGCTACAACTACTGCTGCTACAACTACTGATGCTACAACTACTGCTGCTACAGCTACTACAACTACTACTGCTGCTGCTGCTACAACTACTACTGCTGCTGCTACAACTACTACTGCTACAACAACTACTGCTGCTACAACTACTGCAACTACTACTACAACTACTGCTGCTACAACTACTGCTGCTACAACTGCTGCTACTGCAACTACTGCTGCTACAACTACTACTACTGCTACAACTAGTACTACTGCTGCTGCAACTACTGCTGCTACAACTACTGCTGCTACAACTACTACTACTGCTACAACAACTACTGCTCCTGCTACAACTGCTGCTACAGCTACTACAACTACTGCTGCTACAACTACTGCTGCTACAGCTACTACAACTACTACTGCTGCTGCTTCAACTACTGTTGCTACAACTACTACTGCTGTTACAACTACTGCTGCTACAGCTACTACAACTACTCCTGCTGCTACTACAACTACTGCTGCTGCTACAACTACTACTGCTGCCGCTACAACTACTGCTGTTACAGCTACTACAACTACTACTGCTGCTACTACAACTACTGCTGCTACAACTACTGCTGCTAGAGCTACTACTACAACTACTGCTGCTACAACTACTACTGCTGCCGCTACAACTACTACTGCTGCTACAACTACTGCCGCTACAACTACTACTGCTACAACTACTACTGCTGCTACAACTACTGCTGCTACAGCTACTACAACTACTACTGCTGCTACAACTACTGCTGCTACAGCTACTGCTGCTACTGCTACAGCTGCTACTACTGCTGCTACTACTACTACTACAGTCTACTGCTGCTGCTACTACTGCTGCTACTACTGCTACTACAGTCTACTGCTGCTGCTACTACTGCTGCTACTACTACAGTCTACTGCTGCTGCTACTACTACTACTGCTACTACTACAGTCTACTGCTGCTGCTGCTACTACTGCTGCTACTACTACAGTCTACTGCTGCTGCTACTACTACTACTACTACTGCTACTATTACAACTACTACTACGACAACAACTACTACTAAAGCGACTACTACTACGTCGACTACTACTACTACGGCGACTACTGCTGCTACGACTGCTGCTACGACTACTACTACGGTGACTACTACTACGGCGACTACTGCTGCTACGACTACTACTACGGTGACTACTACTACGGCGACTACTGCTGCTACAACTACTACTAGTGGTGTTACGACTATTACTACTACTAGTACTACTGCGACGACTGCTGCTGATCCGACGACGACGACTGCTGCTGCGATGACGACTGCTGCTGCGATGACGACTACTACTATGACTACTACTAATGCTGCTACTACTACTACTGCTGCTACAACTACTACTACTACTACTACTACTACTACTACAGCTCACACCAATCAGTCAGGGCAGCAGAGGTGATGATACATTGAGAGCAGTGTTTCAAGAGTAGAAAGTTAGTTGTCACTGAGTTAGTTGTCTCCGAGTTACCACTGATTTAGTTACAAACTTAGTAAGTTACTGCCAAATTATGACTGAGTTAGTTATCAATTAAGTCACCACAGAGTTAGTTACCACAAAGTACCACTTGCACGCAACCCCAGGTAGGGGGTATGTGTCTTTGTGTGTGTGTGTTACCTGTCCAATGCCCACGTCGAAGTATTCGTAGTCAACGGCGCTGGTTATGGACTGGGCTCTGAGAAACTGCTGTCGGCGTGCTGACGCCTCTGAAGACTGGTTGCCAAAGCTAACCGTGGGAGAGGGGGAATCTTCGGAGGGGTCTGGAAGGGCCTGCAGCCCGGGGGCCAAAAGCACCGTTCCCTGCCGACCCTCCTACACACACACACAAATATATGACAGAAAGAACAATAAATGAGAATGTTAAATATCTGACGTTTGCAGCTGAGACTCCACTGCATGAAAGCGCGCGCACACACACATACAGTACTTTGTGACCTTATGAACCCTGACCTGTAGGAAGTGTCTCTTCCGTATGAAGCTCAGGATCTTCTTCCTCGGTCCCAGAGGGATTCCGAGCTCTGTCAGGTCAGTTTCGTCACACATAGCCTGAGGGAAGACTGGGAGATTAGCGCACGCAGACAGACAGGCAGGCAGGCACGCACTCACACAGTCTCACCAATGAGTCAAGGTCTAGGTCCACGCTCTGTAGTGTAGCCAGGTGCTCCTGGAGGCCCATTTTGCATAGAGCCTGCTCCAACGCATCACAGGTCAGAGGGCAGGGGTCACGGTTACGACCCTACAGGCCAGACGAGGGGTGTTATCATGTTATAGAACATAAATATAATGGGATAGCCATTACATTCATACACTGTGATGTCTATAGCATTAACAAAGTGACATCTAGACCTTAATTGCACTTTACAGCAGGATGTATATCACTAAGAGGCCTACAGTTCCCCCTAATATTGAGAAGACATGAGCTATGTAGTACATTTACCACAACAGAGCAGCACTGCTGTGAGATTATGTCACGAGAATTTTCAATCCCAATGATTATAACTAACAATTATTTAAGCGTTGACCAATCCCCGAGGTTTGTAAGACTCTGGGTTTAATAATAATTAGGCTAAGACTCAGCTTCAGCAAAAGGTCCGTAAAGTTTATTCAGAGAACGTTCTAAAGTCCAAAATGCAAAGACATGTCATTTTATAACTCCTATCCACCAACTACTAACATGCACACACACACAGACACACACACAGTAGGTGGGCTGTATCTTTCCCAACAGTCCTACTTACACACACACACAGACACACAAACAGTAGGTGGGCTGTATCTTTCCCAACAGTCCACATTCCTCGTTTATCACTACCAAGCTGGCAGTTCCATGCCGTTCCCTCCCTCCCTAGATTAGAGGGACCTTGGAAGGAGCCTCTTTCCTGTTGTCCTTTGTTCTTTCAACTCTCACACCACTACACAGCAACACAATGGTCCAGTCACACATATTATGGAATTATGACTACTAACACATTTCATACAATTCTATGATTTCAGGGTGGAATCCTTTAGTCATTACTTTAAACATATAAATTCCCTTATCAGATTATAAAATATCTCTGGTACCTGGAGTTTAGCTTGAGGTGTGTGTCAGGTATGTAATAATACTGAGTCTCTGTCATGGCAAAGACCTGGTTACCTCATCTCTGTCTGCCTCTCCTGATCCTGTCTTCTGATTGGTCAGCAGATCAAACAGGATCAGCGAGCCTGTAGGGGCATCCGAGGTCATTCAATAAAAGGTCACAGGTCAAGATAGGCCAATCCTGTATAAGATGTACGATTCCTACAGGTGGTGTTTCTAGACACTTGCATCATTTGAATGAATTCTAATTAGAATGGTTGTCAAATCATATTTTGAGGAGGACAGTTGACAAACTGTATCATACAAATGAAACCCTTGCCAACAACGTGTGTGGGTGTGTGTGTTTGGTCGCACCAATTTTTTTTAATACAAAAATGTATTTTAAATTAGTAGGCCCTTGTGTTCTTACAGCAAAGAAAAGAGACTTCAAATAAAGTGCAAAATGTATTTTCTACAGATTTCTTAGTGCCATGTTTTATTTTCTGCTAAATCCTTTGGAGGGCAGAATTTGAAGAAAAAAAGACGATACTAGACGCCAAAATGATATCACTGCAACAAAAAAAGAAAGCGGGGAGAAAGACTGATTTCCCAAACTTCACTTAATTATCATTTTCAAGGACCTACATTTGATATTGAACTGTTTTAACTGTTTTCACACATTTTATTACGTTACAGCTTTATTGTCAAATTGATTGAATGCATTTTTCTCCTCATCAATCTACACACACAATACCCCATAATGACTAATTGAAAACAGGTTTTTAGAAATACCTTATTTACATAAGTATTCATACTCTTTGCTATGAGTTTCGAAATTTAGCTCAGGTCCATCCTGTTTCCATTGATCTTCCTTGAGATGTTTCTACAACTTGATTGGAGTCCACCTGTGGTAAATTAAATTGATTGGACATGATTTGGAAAGGCACACACCTGTCTATGTAAGGTCCTACAGTTGACAGTGCATGTCAGAGCAAAAACCAAGCAATGAGGTTGAAGGAATTGTTCGTAGAGCTCCGAGACAGAATTGTCAAGGCACAGATCTGGAGAAGGGTACCAAAACATTTCTGCACTATTGAAGGTCCCCAAAAATAAATTGGCCCCATCATTCTTAAATGGAAGAAGTTTGGAACCACCAAGACTCTTCCTAGAGCTGGCCGCTCGGCATACTGAGCAAATCGAGGGGGGGGAGATGGGCCTTGGTCAGGGTGGTGACCAAGATGAACAGAGCAAAGTACAGAGAGATCCTTGATGAAAACCTGCTCCAGAACTCTCAGGACAGACTGGGGCGAGGGCTCACCTTCCAACAGGACAATGACCCTCAGTACACAGCCAAGACAATGCAGGAGTGGCTTCGGGATAAGTCTCTGAATGTCCTTGAGTGGCCCAGCCAGAGCCCAGGCTTGAACCCAATCTAACATCTCTGGAGAGAAGTGAAAATAGCTGTGCAGTAACGCTCCCGATCCAACCTGACAGAGCTTGAGAGGATCTGGAGAGTAGAATGTGAGAAACTCTCCAAATACAGATGTGCCAAGCTTGTAGCGTCATACCCAAGAAGACTTGAGGCTGTAATCGCTGCCAAAGATGCTTCAACAATGTACTGAGTAAAGGGTCTGAATACTTATGTAAATGTGATATTTCAGTTGTTTTCTTTTTATACATTTGCAAATAGTCATTATGGGGTATTGTGTGTAAATTGATGAGGGGAAAATTCTATGTAATACATTTTAGAATAAGGCTCTAATGTAACAAAATTTGGAAAAAGTGAAGGGGTCTGAATACTTCCCGAAGGCACTGTACTTAGTTTTTACAGATTATTTTACATTCTAAAACGTCAGAATAATGTGGGCATTGCCTGACTAAATAGACATGCTCCCGACACAAACACAACTAATGGAGTCTGTCCATGTGGTATCTAGTCAGTCTTGCTATTTGAGATGTTGAAGAGATATTGAGGGGTTACTGTATCATGTTTTAAAACGTAAAAGAGACGAAGAACCAGGTTCTGTTTGTAATGGAACACTTTGTATGGACAACTATGTTGAAGGCAACATTCGATGTCACCTTGCTCATAATAACCGCACATGGTTTTACGGCAACACATTAGCACAACACCCTTCAATAGAAAAGGCGGGAAACAAACGAAAGCACCTAACATTACATCTCTCATAAAATCATAAAAACTGACCAGAAATGAAATCATGGAATAAAATTATATTGGAGAAGTAGAACTTTTAAATCGGCGACTAACTTCAATGACTTTTCAAGGACCAAAGACCCTAGACTAGAGAAATGTCTGATTTTCAAGGTAGGCAATCTCATTATGAGTGAATTGTGCATGCAAATATTCAACCAAGACTGAACCTTATAAATACCTGGCTTGCATAGCCATTTTTGCCTTAGCATTTATTGGTAGATACTGTATCATAACTTGGAAAATCTTTCGTACCCTTTCCGCTGGCGATCTTTCCTCCACACAACAACCAGCTGTTTCAGGCTGCGTGCTCTCTCTGCCCGACAGACTATCTATAACACCAAAAAATCTGAACTCCTCACGAAGGGCCGCAGTTAATTTCCTGCAATTCGGCACATTTTGCCATGGAGCATAGAATTTTTTTGGGCCATGGGGCTGACAGAAGATTTAGCAATTGTACAACTCATTTAACGTAATTGTATTAATTTTGCCATGGGGCAGAGAGAATAATAAGCAGTTGTACAGATAATTTCCAGCAATTCTACACATTTGGCCATAGGATGTAGGTGCAAATGTTTGCAGTTTTTAATATAATAACTGATGATCAATGGGCCCCACCCCGGTCGGTAATTCGACCATGCTTACTACAAGTTTAAACAGATGGCCGCTAGACTAATTTACCAATCCAAAAACGTTTTGCTGACATGGGCTAATTGAGTGACTGCTGATGCACAACCAAATTGCACCTTGTGTATTTTATTATTCAAACTTTCAATAGTAAGCTGAGACCACGACTGAGTTCCTCAATTTAAAAAAAAAGAACCTAATAATAATTTTTTAAAGTATAATGTTATATTGGAAAATTTAGCCACTACAATATATACAGTACCAGTCAAAAGTGTGGACACACTCATTCAAAGGTTGTTTCTTTATTTTTACTATTTTCTACATTATAGAATAATAGTGAAGACATAAACTATGAAATAACACAAATGGAATCATGTGGTAACCAGAAAAGTGTTAAACAAATCAAAATATATTTTATATTTGAGATTCTTCAAAGTAGCCACCCTTTTCCTTGATGACAGCTTTGCACACTTTTGGCATTCTCTCAACCAGCTTCACCTGGAATGCTTTTCCAACAGTTTTGAAGGAGTTCTCACATATGCTGAGAACTTGTTGGCTGCTTTTCCTTCACTTTGCGGTCCAACTCAGCCCAAACCATCTCAATTGGGTTGAGGTAGGGTGATTGTGGAGCACAGGTCATCTGATGCAGCACTCCATCACTCTCCTTCTTGATCAAATAGCCCTTACACAGCCTGGAGGTGGGTCGGGTCATTGTCCTGTTGAAAAACAAATGATAGTCCCACTAAGCCCAAACCAGATGGGATGGCGTATTGCTGCAGAATGCTGTGGTAGCCATGTTGGTTAAGTGTGCCTTGAATTCTAAATAAATCACTGACAGTGTCACCAGCAAAGCACCCCCACACCATCACACCTCCTCCTCCATGCTTCACGGTGGGAACCACACATGTGGAGATCATCCGTTCACCTACTCTGCATCTCACAAAGACGTTGGAACAAAAAATCTCAAAATTGGACTCATCAGACCAAAGGACAGATTTCCACCGGTCTAATGTCCATTGCTCGTGTTTCTTGGCCCAAGCAAGTCTCTTCTTCTTATTGGTGTCCTTTAGTAGTGGTTTCTTTGCAGAAATTCACCATGAAGGCCTGATTAAGGCAGTCTCCTCTGAACAGTTGATGTTGAGATGTCTGTTACTTGAACTCTGTGACGTATTTATTTGGGCTGCAATTTCTGAGGCTGGTAATTTTAATGAACTTATCCTTTTTACCCAACTCTGGGTCTTCCTTTCCTGTGGCGGTCCTCACGAGAGCCAGTTTCATCATAGCGCTTGATTGTTTTTGTGACCAGCACTTGAAGAAACTTTCAAAAGTTGTTGAAATGTTCAGAAACAGGATGCACCTGAGCTCAATTTCGAGTCTCATAGCAAAGGGTCTGAATACTTATTTAAATAAGGTATCTGCTTTTATATTTTATAAATTTGCAAAAATGTATAAAAAAAAGTTTTTGCTTCATCATTATGGGTTATTGTGTTTAGATTGAGGAGGACATTTTTTTTGTTTAATCCATTTTAGAATAAGGCTGTAACGTAACAAAATGTGGAAAAAGGGAAGGCGTCTGAATACTTTCCGAATGCATTTTGTGTGTGTGTGTATATACAGTGCCTTGCGAAAGTATTCGGCCCCCTTGAACTTTGCGACCTTTTGCCACATTTCAGGCTTCAAACATAAAGATATAAAACTGTATTTTTTTGTGAAGAATCAACACCAAGTGGAACACAATCATGAAGTGGAATGACATTTATTGGATATTTCAAACTTTTTTAACAAATCAAAAACTGAAAAATTGGGCGTGCAAAATTATTCAGCCCCCTAAAGTTAATACTTTGTAGCGCCAACTTTTGCTGCGATTACAGCTGTAAGTTGCTTGGGGTATGTCTTTATCAGTTTTGCACATCGAGAGACTGACATTTTTTCCCATTCCTCCTTGCAAAACAGCTCGAGCTCAGTGAGGTTGGATGGAGAGCATTTGTGAACAGCAGTTTTCAGTTCTTTCCACAGATTCTCGATTGGATTCAGGTCTGGACTTTGACTTGGCCATTCTAACACCTGGATATGTTTATTTTTGAACCATTCCATTGTAGATTTTGCTTTATGTTTTGGATCATTGTCTTGTTGGAAGACAAATCTCCGTCCCAGTCTCAGGTCTTTTGCAGACTCCATCAGGTTTTCTTCCAGAATAGTCCTGTATTTGGCTCCATCCATCTTCCCATCAATTTTAACCATCTTCCCTGTCCCTGCTGAAGAAAAGCAGGCCCAAACCATGATGCTGCCACCACCATGTTTGACAGTGGGGATGGTGTGTTCAGGGTGATGAGCTGTGTTGCTTTTACGCCAAACATAACGTTTTGCATTGTTGCCAAAAATTTCAATTTTGGTTTCATCTGACCAGAGCACCTTCTTCCACATGTTTGGTGTGTCTCCCAGGTGGCTTGTGGCAAACTTTAAACGACACTTTTTATGGATATCTTTAAGAAATAGCTTTCTTCTTGCAACTCTTCCCTAAAGGCCAGATTTGTGCAATATACGACTGATTGTTGTCCTATGGACAGAGTCTCCCACCTCAGCTGTAGATCTCTGCAGTTCATCCAGAGTGATCATGGGCCTCTTGGCTGCATCTCTGATCAGTCTTCTCCTTGTATGAGCTGAAAGTTTAGAGGGACGGCCAGGTCTTGGTAGATTTGCAGTGGTCTGATACTCCTTCCATTTCAATATTATCGCTTGCACAGTGCTCCTTGGGATGTTTAAAGCTTGGGAAATCTTTTTGTATCCAAATCCGGCTTTAAACTTCTTCACAACAGTATCTCGGACCTGCCTGGAGTGTTCCTTGTTCTTCATGATGCTCTCTGCGCTTTTGACGGACCTCTGAGACTATCACAGTGCAGGTGCATTTATACGGAGACTTGATTACACACAGGTGGATTGTATTTATCATCATTAGCCATTTAGGTCAACATTGGATCATTCAGAGATCCTCACTGAACTTCTGGAGAGAGTTTGCTGCACTGAAAGTAAAGGGGCTGAATAATTTTGCACGCTCAATTTTTCAGTTTTTGATTTGTTAAAAAAGTTTGAAATATACAATAAATGTCGTTCCACTTCATGATTGTGTCCCACTTGTTGTTGATTCTTCACAAAAAAATACAGTTTTATATCTTTATGTTTGAAGCCTGAAATGTGGCAAAAGGTCGCAAAGTTCAAGGGGGCCGAATACTTTCGCAAGGCACTGTAATTATTTATTTGATTTAAAAAAATAATATTGGTATGCCTACAAAAGAGGGGCCAAGGGTCGCATGCAGCCTGTGGGCCGCGAAATGCCCATCCCTGATCTATAGGCTGTGTGTGTGCAGTGTGCATGTGATAAATACAATAGACTAGGTTAAAAATAGCAATATTACAATCGTTTTTACACTGGCCCAAGCAGCCATGATCTACTGGCCCGGAGGGTTTCCAGAACCTCCCCTTCATATCGACACAAACACACACACACACACACACACACACACACACACACACACACACACACACACACACACACACACACACACACACACACACACACACACACACACACACACACACACACACACACACACACACACACACACACACACACACACACACCTGTACCGTTGATGCCTCTTCAGAAAGTTGGTTTATTTTTGGTCAATTGCACATTACTGTTTAAATAAATCACTGGCACCCTTGCAAAGAAAAAATGTGTGTTGCACTCCCAAGTCAAATGGTCGCAAATGCTGTTTTGATCGCACTATCGAACCCTGGTGTGTGTGCATGTCTGTGTGCGTGTGTCTCACCCAGGCTGTGTCCAACCACAGACACTGCTCCAGTGAATTCTGGATGTCTGTGTTTGAACAGTGAGTGGAGCTTGTTAACCTCAGAGGCCACGGTGTCCACTATGGTCTGGCAGTAGGTAGGACTGTTGTAGAAGAACAGGTCGAGCAGAGTGTCATTGGTGAAATGTCTCAGACGACTGATACTGGGGAGAGTGATCCTCTGAATGTCCCTGAGAGATAGGGGAAAGAGAGAATGGGAAGAGAGGGAAGAGAGAAAGAGAAGGAGGGGAGAGAGAGAGAGAAAGGGAGGTTGGGGAGAGAGCAGGGTGAGGGGGAAAGAGAGAAGGGGATAAGAGGGGACAGAGGGGGGTGAGAAGGGGAGGATAGGGGAGAGAGATGGGTAAAGAGGGGGGTTAAGAGGAGGAGAGAGAGGAGGGGTGAGGGGGAGTGAGATGAGATGAGATAAAGAGAGTGGAGAGAGGAGGTCGGTAGACAGTAGACAGAGATAAAGAGATTAGTAAAAAATGCAGTACTAGATACTGGTTGACTAGACTGAGGATATGTGTGTGTGTGTGTGTGTGTGTGTTCTTACTCGTCTACTCCAGTGGCATCTCCGTGTAGTGCGCTGTGCCAGTTGACAGGTAGGAACTCCACTCTGCCCACCCTGCCCTCCTCCTGGCCTCTCCTGTAATGGCTCCCCAGTAGGGATAGGGACGCACTCCTGAAGTCATTCACTATACAAAGAGAGAGAGACCGTTAATACACACATACACACACAGAAAGACAGTTCACACACGCACGCACGCACACACACACACACACACACACACACACACACACACACACACAGAGAGAGACCATTAACACACAGAGATAGTTGACACACACACACACAGAGACCGTTAACACAGCCACAAACACAGTCAAACAGATGCATTGACACACACACACACACACACACACAGTCAAACAGGCACACACACACACACTCACCACACTGTATGATAGATCTGAAGCGGATGTCACAGGCGGGGCCGATGCCGTGAACCATGAATACCAGGTGATCTATTGTCTCTGGTTCACCTGGATAACACACACAGACAGGCCTTCTGTAGAGCAGGACGCATGTCTCTCACACACACGGAGATTAGAAACTCGCACACACACACACCTAAAAATGTGTTTAGTAATGTAGGACAGATATACTGAAAGTAATCCATTATCCTAAATGGTTTTGAGACTGACCAGAGGTCAAACAGTAAATATATCTCTCACACACATATATACACACACACACAGACACACACCGTCAGGTATCTCTGCTGTGATGTTGTCGACACCCCTCTTGACAGTACGTGGGCGAGTCTGCTCCGAGGGAGAGGAGACCCACTCGTCCTGCAACGAGATTGGCTGGTACTGCATGATCAGCTGACCATGGAAGGGGGGTTAGAGGTGGAGAGAAAAAGAGAGAGAGTAAATACAGGTTGAGGAGATACTAAAAACATGACACCCCATAACTAATGCATCCAAACTTAGCATAGCATGAGTCAGTCCCATTGGTGTAGTACAGACATGATGAGCGGTCAGCATTCTTACTTTAGGGTTGTGCAGGATGACTGTCTCTCCTGAAGGAAAATCCAGCTTCCTCTTCCACTCATCTAGAGTCACTGCTATCATATAGGCCTCCTGACAGACAGACATACAGACAGACAGACGGACAGACGGACGGACGGACGGACAGACAGACGGGGGGATTACACAACTTAGTAGTGCTGTAATAATATTGTAGTTATGTACTATTGTTGTTGTAATGGTGTATTAGTGTTGTAATGTTGATTATGTTGTACCAATGGTGTAATAATGGGGGTACTGATGTTGACATGATGCTGTAATAACATTGTAGTGATGTTACAGCACTGCCAGGGTAACGTTAGAGTGTCGTACCTCCAGGTTGGTGCTGAACTCCTCTGGGTAGGGCATGTATCTGGTATCTTTATCTCCTTTATAGAACCAGGTACAGCGTCGCACCTCTGACGGGCCCTGCTCCCAGTACACCGCATACCTCTGCCGCTCCCGAACACGCACGTCATACCTCTCCCCTTCTACTGCCACCACCACCTCCTCCTCTCCTGCTAAACACACACACACACAACATACACAACACATACAACATACACAAGATACACACACAAATATTCTCAATGAACACAGATGAAACTGATACAGAGACTGTGTGAGTATGTGAGTGTGTGTAGCCTATTCCTCTCATTTCTGCCAGCCGCAGGGACTGACCCAGTGGGCAGCAGACCAGAGAGGACTGTTATGGTGATATCTGACAGTTGTTCAACACACACTCTCTCTACCTCTCTCTCTCTACGTCTACCTCTTTCTGCTGCTCTCCCTCTCTCCCACTCACCGGTAGACAAGGCCTGTTCCAGTCTCTCCGAGTCCTCTCTGCTGAAAGGGAGCCACACATCCTTGGAGTCGACACGGCGACAGTAGAACCAATGGGGTTGCACGGGCTGGTACAGGGGCGGGGCTGGCTCCATGTCAACCAACTCGAAGGAGGAAGTGGAGGAAGGGGAGGTCTCCTCCACCACTCCAGACACCTGCAGGGGTGAAATCATCAACATGACATCATCATACTGATACCTGGGGTGTAATGGTGCTTTCAAGACAACTCCAAGTTGAACCTCCAAGTGAAAATGTGCATACCTTTCCGAGTTGCCTTGAATGCAGCATGAACGCGACTAGAATTCTGTATTTACACATGCACATACAGTAAGAATCAACACTGCATAAACAAATAGTATAAATAACCATCTCTGTGTGTGTATAAATATAAATAACACTAAGCTCTGTGAAACACAGCAGCTACAGTAGCACCCACCTGATCATTTAGTGATCATTCACCTTCACTGGGAAAGTCTACTTTAAGACCCCTATAACCAGGAGGTCTCTGTAGAGATCCATAGTTTCTATTCTAGGGAGGTAGTATCGTCACAACCCCTGACGTAGTTCGACCTACCTTCCCCTCCACACAGCACAGTCTCTCCACAATCACACCATTCTACAGTTACATCCAGGAGCTTCAATAATTAAACAGCAGCCAAGCAGGGCTTCGGTTGTTCCTTTTTCCTGTAGCTCCCACTGATCACTGATCCTCAGGAGACGAGCAGAGACGAGACCAGGACAGAGCACAGCGTAACGGACCTCTCTCGGGCTAAACAAAACCCTGCTTTATTCTCTCTACTGCAGCAAGCATCTCCTCTCTCCTTTGCCTTTCCTCTGTTCCGCTCTTCTTTCCTCTCCACTCTTCCCCTCTATTTTCCAATTTGTTCCTCTACTCACAGCTCTGCCCCAGTGTGTGAAAGAACAGCACAAAGGCTGGATCTCTCTGTACCTCTGGAAGGGAGATTGACATCCTCACATCACGTGCTGTGCTACAATTCTGTACGCAAAAGGAGATTCTGCGACAGTATTTTCCACAGCCAAACCTTTAAACTCTGGGTTGCGAAATAAAATCTCTGATTTGTGCTGTTAAATCTTCCGTTACCTGGGCAATAATTTTATTATTGTGACACCAATGCAGATTTTACACAACTTCACCATGACATTGTTCTTCTAAAACAGATTCCGTAATGTGGCTTCAAGAATGTTTATGGAAGGTTCTTCCTGTTAGCTGCCCAAACAGGAAGTCTCCTTTGCCTCGCAACTGAGTTTTTAACCAAACTAATAAATGACCTGTACCCGCTCACACAAATTGGCTTTTGCCAATCATGACAATGCTTCTGAATAGACCAACACTATAAAAGTGTCAACTGTATGACTACCTCTCCCTTCCTAACCTCTGTTGTGTGTTGGCAGTTGGCACAGGTCCTAAGGTGACTGCAGGACATATCATTCTTATTGTAACATTAGCTCTGTGGGGCAGGAGAATGTAACAGTTGACATTGAGCAAGGGGACCAGAGCACACACACACACACACTAGAGCAGGGGGACTAGCGGAGGGGGCATAGTTGTAAGAGGCTGGGGAGGGGCCTAGCAGTGTCTGACATTAGTCAAGTGTTCACTGACAAGACAAGCTGCCTTATAGGGCCTCTGCTATAGAAGTGTTATGGGAGGAGTAAATACCACCATTACACGCTGTATTCCCATTGCCTATAGTGTGATAACATTACTGTTCACTTGTGACATTTGGGGATTTTTTTTGCCTTTCAGCCAGGTCTGGAAAGCTCCTGGCAAAGTCTCAAGACTGTATTTGTGGTTATAGACTATCGGGGGATTTCTACTGGGTTATTGGAGAGTGACAGGGAAGCCTGTTAACAATAGACATTGCCCCCCCCCCCACACACACACACACACAGGTAATTGATCATGACTTCACACTCCCAGTGCAGTTGAGACACAACAGGGTTGGGCTCAAGTCATACTTTTGGAATTGACTCCACAAATGAATTTGAATTGAATTGGCCAGACCCCACAGGATGTAGCATTTGAGCGTTTCATTGAACTTGACAGGTCACACTTCCAGATACCAAAGACACAATGGAAACAATGTTCATATACTCTTAACCATAGTGCTTAGAATAGCCAATTATATTTCCACCATCCATTTCATTTCTTTGGCTTCTCTTTGAAGGCCTCAGGGTCAACTTGAGGGTTAAAGTAATGCATTCTGGGAAATGTAGTACTTTCCCCCATATTGAACTAAATGTAAGTGATTAATTAAATATAATAACAGAATATTCACATACAGGTTTCGTTTTCCTTGATCATTCATTTCAAAAGTTTGTCCTGAAAATCAACTGCTTCAACAAATATTTAATATGCAGTATATAACGACATGTTTGATGTTTTATTTACAAGATGTATATGTGTATAGACTACACCTAACATAGAATAGAAGAGGCATTTGAATGTCATTGAATTTAAATTAATTCAATTCTATTTCCTTAAATTCAAATTAAATTATATTTCCTTTTAATTCAAATTGCAATTCTATATTCTGTTTACTACATCAATTAAAATGTAATTAAAATTCAATAATTAAATTGGAATTCATGAAGCATTCTCCAATTCAAACCTGAATTGAGCCCAACCCTGACACACACTTTACTGATCATGCCGTCACAGAACTGTACACAGTTACACAGTACACAAACTCACCTGCTCCACAGGCGTGTTCCCATCCAGAAGTGTGTGCGCAGGTGTGATCCTGTCCAGAGGTGTATGTGCAGGTCTGTCTGACAGGTCCTGAACAGTGATGGTGGGGGCAGGCTGTGAGTGCCCCCCCTCTGGCCCCAGGCCCTCTGACATCACCCTTACCCCACAGCCCTACAGAGAGAGAAAGTTGGGCACTGAGGCACACTGAGGTACTACTGTAGCTAACTGAGGACCTGAAAGAGAAATAATAACAACAAAACCATCATGTTAGCTCATCTGTGGGCACTTTGTTTTATTTGACCTTTATTTATTTAGCACTAGCTAGAGATACACAAGAAAGTAACGGAACCCATGCATGGTATCTGTTTCGGATTAGATCCGCAATAGTCCAAATGGTGACGGAATAGTGCTGGTTCTTTATTATTTGCTGGTTCTTTATTATTATGGCAGCGCGTTAACGTTATAGGTTTCTCTTGTAGGACGGAAAGAGAAGAGCTGTCAGGAGTACAGGTCAAATTATTGGCTTGTACGTGAGGCTCATGACGGTGATGGCGAGATAGCTAACTAGCTAACGTTAATGAATAAAGACCATCTGGCATACGCCAGTCAGCCACCAATCTGGGATAGCTTGCTTAGCCTGGCTGCATGTTTAGCTAATATCGCTTGAGTAGATGTTTTTGATTATTAGCTAACTATTACCTACAAGAACACTACACTCCTAGTTAGCCAGCTATAACGGATTCTCCTCAGTCAATGTAGCGCCAGTAGTAGCTAGCTAGCCAGGACGGAGAAGGCAGTCAGAAAACAACATTAACTGACCTGCTGCTGCTGGACTAGGTGGTCGGGCAGCCGGTCGGGGGACTCACATAGCTCTTCTACTGTTATTACATTACAGACGTAACAACCTATCACTCCACCAAGCACGGTTGCCAAATCAATAAAACTATGTAGAAACAGTTGAAACAATCAAAAGCTAGCTAGCTAGCTAGATAGCTATCAAACTACCTAATGTGTGCGGTCATCTCTCGGTTGTGTAGTTGTAGAGAGCCTGTCCTGTCACTACTGGCGATGTTTTAAAAAAATGTTTTTTTATTGACAACAACTCAATACAGGAAGAACATGTGGGAACGCAAGAATATATAAATAATATACAATGGACAATTGGACTAGGGGGCACAATATCACATTACACAAGGACCTTAAGGGACATATTATTCTAACAGCTTTTTTGTTAGTATAGTATTTAATTGTCTTAAAATATAGTTACATTTATTTTTGTACGTTAAGAAAAGGTGGTGTTTTGTTTTTAAATTTACATTTGTGAATATGAAATTTGGCCAAAAGAATCATTAAATTAATTACATAAAATGTTTCAGCTTATTTCTATCGTAGGTAAAGAATCCAAACAGTACATCTCTCCATAATAGTGTAAAATCGTCATAAATGTGTCAATTATAAATCTACTGATGTCTTGCCACAGTTTTCTTACATGAATACAATGCCAAAAAAAGATGCAACGCTGTTTCTGGGTGGTCATTATAAAAAGAACCATTTGATTTGATGTTTTCCTTACACTTCTTCATATAATGGTTGGCAGGATAATATTAATGAATTATTTTAAAGGAAACGTCCTTAATTTTGTTAACAAGTAGGTATGTGTGTGGCAACATCCAAACTTTTTTCCAACAGATATTATCAATAAATCTATTCCAATAAGGCATGACATAAGGTATAGATAGATACAACATCCTGCTGAAACACGGTTCGTATCGCTCTGTTGTTGAATGGACCAAAAGAGAAACAAATCTTTCCTACTGATGAGTCAACAGGGTCAATGGAAGGTAGGCTCTGAGGGTCAGGTTTTGACACGTTCCTGAATAATAAAGCAACACCTGAGCATCTAAAACAATTGCAAAATCTTTAGGTGTTACAGGGACCTTGTAAAGTGATAAGAATACCATATAACTAAGTAAAAGACCCTCTGCATTTACCAGTTGGCTCACCAATAAGATATTATTTTGGAACCAATATTCTAAAAACAAAGAAATATTTGTATACAATATATCCCGAGTATTCCATGTAGAATATCTGTGTGGAGAAAAATGATGCTTATAAATTAAGGACCATGACAATAAAACCTGCCAATGAAAAGCAGAAAGTTTCACTGGAACTTTGTCAATATTATAATTGCAAACCAACATAAAGTTAAGGCCACCAAAAGTAGAGAAGACATGATGAGGAATACAATTCCACATAGAAGTGGCTCTTCTTAGAAATTGTTTTATCCAATTGATCTTAAAAGTATTATTTAAAGTAGTAAAGTCCAGAAAATTCAGTGTTCATTACAACAGTTTTCCTAATGTAATGGGTACGATTTCTCCACATAAAATTGAAAATGATCTGGTCTATCTCCTTGCTTATTTTACCGTCAAGATATAAAGATAGATATGTTAGTCTAGAGATGCCTTGGTTATTAGGACTCTACCTTTTAAAGATAAGTCCCTCTGTAGCCATTGATTTAGCTTCTTCTGTTTTAATAAGGGTTAAAATTTAGTAAGCCTCTAGACTTCTGATCCTTTGTAATGGTTATGCCTAAATATGTAAGTTCTTCTTTTACTGGAATACCATAATATGAAGGTGTCACACAATCTTTGACAGCCATGAGTTCACATTTATTAATGTTAAAATATAGACCAGACACTTTGGAAAAGGATTGTATCACATTGATCGATATGGGAATTTGGTTAGCGTCTTTCAGAAAAAGTGTAGTATCGTCAGCCAGCTGGCTTTTAGTAATTTCTTTACCAGCTATGGAAATACCTTGTACAGGATTATTATTTAAATAATTTGTAAGAAGTTGGGTGATTAATAAAAACAGGTACGGAGAGATAGGACAACCTTGCCTAATTCCTCTCTTTAACTCAAATCTAGGTGAGGTGCCATGTTTCAATTTGATAGAGCTGTTTGTATAGAGAGTCTTAATAGCCTTACAGAAAAAATCCCCAAAGCCAAGTCTCTCAAGGGAGTGGAAGAGGAACTGATGCTCTACTGTGTCAAATGCTTTATAAAAATCTACAAATAATATGAAGCTATCCTCGGTTATTAGGTCTGAGTAGTCAAGTATGTCTAATACTAGTCTGATATTGTTGAGAATATGTCTGTTTCTCATAAAGCCAGACTGTGTTTCATCAATGATTGCATCCAGGACTTCTTTAATTATTTTTGCAAGTAGTAAGGCTTATCTTATAATATTTATTAAGAAGAGAAATCGCCTCTGCTCTTACCCCAATTCTTAACAACCCAGATTTCAGTCCAGGATTGCTGGATGCTGGCTTTAACTTTTGGCTTAATAAGGGCATACGCAGGCTAAATGACTTATTTGCTGATAAGATTTTGTTGTCATTTGAGCAGATGGTCGAGAAATATCGACTCCCAAAGCAGGACTTTTTCCGCTTCCTACAAGTAAGACATTATATTCTGAAGAGCACCACCTTAATTGGTAACCCTGATGTGTCTGTCATTGAAATAATTCTTTTTTTCCCACAAAGGAAAATGTCTGTAAGTCTGTTTTATGATACTTTAAGGTCCTTTTCTGCTGTCAACACACAGAGGGTGAAACAAGTGTGGGAGAAAGAATTGTCTGTTACTATTGACGAAGAGATGTGGGAGGACATTTGGAGATATGCAAAAACAATATCTATATGTAATCGTACTAGAGCAATCCAATTAAGAATAATACACAGATTGCATATATCCCCAAATCGCAGACATGCTTTTAGCCCCACTTCCTCTTCCCCTCAGTGTCTTAAATGCAAAACTGATACAGGCACCCTAACACATTGTTTATGGTCATGTACCAAAATACAAAAATACTGGTCTGGTGTTCTGCAAGAAATTGAAAAGATCCTAGGGGTTGATCTAGAATTGGACCCAGTTTCTTTACTGTTAGGTCTCCCTAGTAGGCATGTTACTTCTGTGGGTAAAAGGAGGCTTTACAACATCCTTACCTTCGCAGCGAGGAAAAACATCATTTTACAGTGGATTAGTGATAAGGTTCCTTCTATTAAAGATTGGCATAAGATACTATTTGAATGGGTGCCTCTGGAATATCTGACATGTACATTGCATTCTAAAACAGACCAGTTCTACAAAGTATGGGAACCTTATCTAAATTACCTAGAACCTGAGGTATCAGCTATTATGCTGCAAGGATTCTCGTAGAATGGCGGGGATCTATGTATTTCAGAACTACACTGTACGTTCCATGTGTGGAACCTAACCTCTTGGTTTAAACTGAGCTTTTTTGTTTAATTTCTGTTTGTAAGTTTGTTTAAAATGTATGTATTGAGAGACGCAATGATGGTGATGGGGTGAGAGAAGCACCGAGCGGGTAGAGGAAAATGGTGTACGTATGTATGGGTGTGTATGTGTGTGTGTGCGTGCGCGTATATGTGTGTATATGCATGAGTGTATGTATGTATATGTATGGGTGTGTGTATGTATGTATGTGTATATATATATATATATATGTATGTGTGTGTGTATGTATATGTATGTATATATATATACGCGTAGATATATGTAAGTGGGTGCTGTTTTTCTAGTTTTTTTTCTGTGTGCTTTGTCTCTGTTGTTGCATCTCTTAATATGGGTGAAAATTGTGAAATTCCAATAAAAATACTGTTACAAAAAGAAGAGAAATCGGTTATCGATGAGCAGCACTTATTTTGTTAAGCTTATGTATCAGTGTTATTAACCCCTGACTCATTGTAGGAGGGAGAACATTGTTTTTAATACTCTCTAAAAAGACTTCAAATAGTTCAGAAAATAATTTGTAAAATTCTGATGTAATTCCATCAACACCTGGTGATTTGTTGTTCTTTAGATGTTTGATAGACACTATAATCTCTTCAACTTTGATGGGTTTATCACACTGTTTAGATTCAGTATCACTGATAGAGTGAACATTATTCCGTGAGTAAAAAAACATATCTGTGGATTCCTGACAGTACAATTTTCTGTAAAAATTGCTACAGTATTTAGCGATTAATTTTTGGTTATCTGTAATAACACCATCAATGTTTAACTTATGGATAGTGTTATTTGTAGAGTGAATTTTCTCAAGAAATAGGATGAATTCTGTTCTCCCTCCTCAATCCATTTTTTCCTAGATCTAATAAAGGCTCCTTCTGCTTTTAATTTATATATATTATCCAGTTTATTTTGTAACTCAATCAGTTCCATCCTCTTCTCCAACCAAGAGGCTGGCTGGGGACCTCTGAGAAAGGGAAGTTATCTTAATGATCACCTTTTCCTCCTCAGCTCTTCTGGTCTTAGCAAGATTACTACCATATTTTCTAAGGTATTTGGACACCTCAAATTTAAAGAGCTCCCAGTTCTTGCAATAAGATTTTTCTTCACAAGCCCTTTCCCAAAAGTGTGAAAGCAGATCTTTAACCTCAAACTTAACTTTATCACTATTTAATAACGAGCTATTTAGCTTCCAGTAGGATGCTCTACCAAGGTTAGTATCAGGGGTAAATATTTTGATATCAATGTAAATGGCCCTATGGTCTGTGAGGGGAGTAGTACAAATATTTATAGTAACACACTCACTATCAATACATTTGGATATAAGCCAAAAATCTATTCTGGATTGTCTGGAACCTGTTTTGTTAGTCCAAGTGAATGATCTGTCGGTCGGAAACCTCTCTCTCCAGATCAAACTTTTCGATAAAAAGTATTAAACCCAAATTCTGATTGGTTGGCCTACCTGGGGACCATCTATCAGTTGAATTATCTATAGTAAGGTTAAAGTCCCCTCCTATCAATATTAACGAATTTGGAAATGTAGATAACCAATGAAGTATATGTTTCTCTATAGATTCAAGCAACTCATCATTCTCATGTTTGGTATTGTACCCTTAGAAGTTTACAGTAATGAGCGTAATGAGAAGTGACTGCTGGCGATGTCCCCGCCCCCAAACATCAACCTCGCGTCATCAGTCAAGAGGTGAGAGGTCACTTGTGTGAGAGCATGGAATTAAAATAGTTTAATAGAATTTACTCAGTCAGCCTAAAACATGAACGAAAACATAACCAAAGACAGTACAGTAGGAAGACATACTGCTTATCCATACGTTTTGTATTGATTTGTTGTTAATAAATACAATTAAAATAATAATAATAATAACATTTAAAAAATAAAATGGCCTTCTAGGCAGAGTTGCAAAGAAACAGCCACATCTCAGACAGGCCAATAAAAAGAAAAGATTAAGATGGGAAAAAGAACACAGACACTGGACAGAGGAACTCTGCCTAGAAGGCCAGCATCCCGGAGTCGCCACTTCACTGTTGATGTTGAGATTTGGTTTCTTGTGGGTACTATTTAATGAAGCTGCCAGTTGAGGACTTGTGAGGCGTCTGTTTCTCATACTAGACACTCTAGTGTACTTGTCCTCTTGCTCAGTTGTGCACCGGGGCCTCCCACTCCTCTTTCTATTCTGGTTAGAGACAGTTTGCGCTCTTCTGTGAAGGGAGTAATACACAGTATTGTACGCGATCTTCTGTCTCTTGTCAATTTCTCACATGGAATAGCCTCCATTTCCCAGAACAAGTTTCAGAAGAAAGCTCTTTGTTTCTGGTCATTTTAAGCCTGTAATGAAACCCACAAATGCTGATGCTCCAGATACTCAACTAGTCTAAAGAAGGCCAGTTTTATTGTGTCTTTAATCAGCACAACAGTTTTCAGCTGTGCTAACATAATTGCAAAAAGGTTTTCTAATGATCAATTAGCCTTTTAAGATGATAAACTTGGATTAGCTAACACAATGTGCCATTGAAACACAGGAGTGATGGTTGCTGATAATGGGCCTCTGTACCCCTATGTACAGTCCCTTGCGAAAGTATTCGGCCCCCTTGAACTTTGCGAACTTTTGCCACATTTCAGGCTTCAAACATAAAGATATAAAACTGTATTTTTTTTGTGAAGAATCAACAACAAGTGGGACACAATCATGAAGTGGAACGACATTTATTGGATATTTCAAACTTTTTTAACAATTCAAAAACTGAAAAATTGGGCGTGCAAAATTATTCAGCCCCCTTAAGTTAATACTTTGTAGCGACACCTTTTGCTGCGATTACAGCTGTAAGTCGCTTGGGGTATGTCTCTATCAGTTTTGCACATCGAGAGACTGACATTTTTTCCCATTCCTCCTTGCAAAACAGCTCGAGCTCAGTGAGGTTGGATGGAGAGCATTTGTGAACAGCAGTTTTCAGTTCTTTCCACAGATTCTCGATTGGATTCAGGTCTGGACTTTGACTTGGCCATTCTAACACCTGGATATGTTTATTTTTGAACCATTCCATTGTAGATTTTGCTTTATGTTTTGGATCATTGTCTTGTTGGAAGACAAATCTCCGTCCCAGTCTCAGGTCTTTTGCAGAATCCATCAGGTTTTCTTCCAGAATGGTCCTGTATTTGGCTCCATCCATCTTCCCATCAATTTTAACCATCTTCCCTGTCCCCGCTGAAGAAAAGCAGGCCCAAACCATGATGCTGCCACCACCATGTTTGACAGTGGGGATGGTGTGTTCAGCTGTGTTGCTTTTACGCCAAACATAACGTTTTGCATTGTTGCCAAAAAGTACAATTTTGGTTTCATCTGACCAGAGCACCTTCTTCCACATGTTTGGTGTGTCTCCCAGGTGGCTTGTGACAAACTTTAAACTACACTTTTTATGGATATCTTTAAGAAATGGCGTTCTTCTTGCCACTCTTCCATAAAGGCCAGATTTGTGCAATATACGACTGATTGTTGTCCTATGGACAGAGTCTCCCACCTCAGCTGTAGATCTCTGCAGTTCATCCAGAGTGATCATGGGCCTCTTGGCTGCATCTCTGATCAGTCTTCTCCTTGTATGAGCTGAAAGTTTAGAGGGACGGTCAGGTCTTGGTAGATTTGCAGTGGTCTGATACTCCTTCCATTTCAATATTATCGCTTGCACAGTGCTCCTTGGGATGTTTAAAGCTTGGGAAATCTTTTTGTATCCAAATCCGGCTTTAAACTTCTTCACAACAGTATCTCGGACCTGCCTGGTGTGTTCCTTGTTCTTCATGATGCTCTCTGCGCTTTTAACGGACCTCTGAGACTATCACAGTGCAGGTGCATTTATACGGAGACTTGATTACACACAGGTGGATTGTATTTATCTTCAATAGTCATTTAGGTCAACATTGGATCATTCAGAGATCCTCACTGAACTTCTGGAGAGAGTTTGCTGCACTGAAAGTAAAGGGGCTGAATAATTTTGCACGCCCAATTTTTCAGTTTTTGATTTGTTAAAAGAGTTTGAAATATCCAATAAATGTCGTTCCACTTCATGATTGTGTCCCACTTGTTGTTGATTCTTCACAAAAAAATACATATCTTTATGTTTGAAGCCTGAAATGTGGCAAAAGGTCGCAAAGTTCAAGGGGGCCGAATACTTTCGCAAGGCACTGTAGATATTCCATTAAAAATCAGCCGTTTCCAGCTACAATAGTCATTTACAACATTAACAATGTCTACACTGTTCTTCTGATCAATTTTATGTTATTTTTAATGGACAAAAAATTTGCTTTTCTTTCAAAAACAAAGACATTTCTAAGTGACCCCAAACTTTTGAACGGTAGTGTAAGTAGCTGAACATCCCACCAGGGTGGCAGGTAGCCTAGTGGTTAGAGCGTTGGACTAGTAACTGAAAGGTTGCAAGATCAAATCGCTGAGCTGACGAGGTAAAAATGTGTCGTTCTGCTCCTGAACAAGACAGTTAACCCACTGTTCTTAGGCTGTCATTGAAAATAAGCTTTTGTTCTTAACTGACTTGCCTAGTTAAATAAAGGTCAAATAAAATCTTTATTCTTCCGATTCTCTTCTTTACTCACCTCCTCTTTACGAGCCTACTCTCTACTTGGCTCCTGAATTGCTTCATAGAGAGGGAGATATTATTACATACAAATGTAATTGATCAGACACATCATGCAACATATATACAATTTAAAATGTCACGTTTTAATAGTTATTAATGCTATCACACACATGAGGAATCAGTCTTATCCTACAATGACATTGCAATTTACATAATTTGAGTCAATTGGAGGTGTACCTGTGGATGTATTTCACGGCCTACCTTCAAACTCAGTGTCACTTTGCTTGACCATGTTTGATCATGAGAAAATTAAATTAAATCAGCCAAGACCTCAGAAAAAAAATTGTAGACCTCCACAAGTCTGGTTCATCCTTGGGAGCAATTTCCAAATGCCTGAAGGTACCACTTTCATCTGTAGAAACAATAGTACGCCAGTATAAACACCATGGGGCCACGTAGCTATCATACCGCTCAGGAAGGAGAAGCGTTCTGTCTCCTAGAGATGAACATACTTTGGAGCGAAAAGTGCAAATCAATCCCAGAACAACAGCATCAGCTTGTGAAGATGCTGGAGGACACAGGTACAAAAGTATCTATATCCACAGTAAAACGAGTCCTATATCGACATAACCTGAAAGGCCGCTCAGCAAGGAAGAAGCCACTGCTCCAAAACCACCATAAAAAAGCCAGACTACGGTTTGCAACTGCACATGGGGACAAAGATTGTACTATTTGGAGAAATGTCCTCTGGTCTGATGAAACCAAAATAGAACTGTTTGGCCATAATGACCATCGTTATGTTAGGAGGAAAAAGGGGGAGGCTTGCAAGCCAAAGAACACCATTCCAACCGTGAAGCACAGTGGGGGCAGCATCATGTTGTGGGGGTGCTTTGCTGCAGGAGGGACTGGTGCACTTCACCAAATAGATGGCATCATGAGGAAAAAAAGTATGTGGATATATTGAAGCAACATCTCAAAACATCAGTCAGGAAGTTTATGGTAAAATGGCTTAAGGACAACAAAGTCAAGTTATTGGAGTGGCCATCACCGAGCACTGACCTCAACCCTATAGAAAATTTGTGGGCAGAACTGAAAAAGCATGTATGAGCAAGGAGGCCTACAAACCTGACTCAGTTACACAAGCTCTGTCAGGAGGAATGGGCCAAAATTCACCCAACTTATTTTGGGAAGCTTGTGGAAGGCTACCCAAAACGTTTGACCCAAGTTAAACAATTTAAAGGCAATGCTACCAAATACTAATTGAGTGTATGTAAAATTCTGACCCACTGGGAATGTGATGAAAGAAATAAAAGCTGAAATAAATCATTCTCTCTACTATTATTCTGACATTTCACATTCTTTAAATAAAGTGGTGATCCTAACTGACATAAGACAGGGAATTTTTACTAGGATTAAATGTCAGGAATTGTGAAAAACTGAGTTTAAATGTATTTGGTTAAGGTGTATGTAATCCGACTTCAACTGTATATATATATAGTCAGCCACCAGTTGTGCAAGTTCTCCCACTTAAAAAGATGAGAGAGGCCTGTCATTTTCATCATAGGTACACTTCAACTATGACAGACAAAATGAGGAAAAAACATCCAGAAAATCACATTGTACAATTTTTTATGAATTTATTTGCAAATTATGGTGGAAAATAAGTATTTGGTCACCTACAAACAAGCAAGATTTCTGGCTCTCACAGACCTGTAACTTCTTCTTTCAGAGGCTCCTCTATCCTCCACTGGTTACCTGTATTAATGGCACCTGTTTGAACTTGTTATCAGTATAAAAGACACCTGTCCACAACCTCAAACAGTCACACTCCAAACTCCACTATGGCCAAGACCAAAGAGCTGTCAAAGGACACCAGAAACAAAATTGTAGAACTGCACCAGGCTGGGAAGACTGAATCTGCAATAGGTAAGCAGCTTGGTTGGAAGAAATCAACTGTGGGAGCAATTATTAGGAAATGGAAGACATACAAGACCACTGATAATCTCCCTCGATCTGGGGCTCCACGCAAGATCTCACCCCGTGGGGTCAAAATGATCACAAGAACGGTGAGCAAAAATCCCAGAACCACACGGGGGGACCTAGTGAATGACCTGCAGAGAGCTGGGACCAAAGTAACAAAGCCTACCATCAGTAACACACTACGCCGCCAGGGACTCAAATCCTGCAGTGCCAGACGTGTCCCCCTGCTTAAGCCAGTACATGTCCAGGCCCGTCTGAAGTTTGCTAGAGAGCATTTGGATGATCCAGAAGACGATTGGAAGAATGTCATATGGTCAGATGAAACCAAAATAGAACTTTTTGGTAAAAACTCAACTCGTCGTGTTTGGAGGACAAAGAATGCTGAGTTGCATCCAAAGAACACCATACCCACTGTGAAGCATGGGGGTGGAAACATCATGCTTTGGGGCTGTTTTTTTGCAAAGGGACCAGGACGACTGATCCGTGTAAAGGAAAGAATGAATGGGGCCATGTATTGTGAGATTTTGAGTGAAAACCTCCTTCCAAACGTGGCTGGGTCCTTCAGCAAGAGTGGCTTCGTAAGAAGAATTTCAAGGTCCTGGAGTGGCCTAGCCAGTCTCCAGATCTCAACCCCATAGAAAATCTTTGGAGGGAATTGAAAGTCCGTGTAGCCCAGCAACAGCCCCAAAACATCACTGCTCTAGAGGAGATCTGCATGGAGGAATGGGCCAAAATACCAGCAACAGTGTGTGAAAACCTTGTGAAGACTTACAGAAAACATTTGACCTCTGTCATTGCCAACAAAGGGTATATAACAAAGTATTGAGATAAACTTTTGTTATTGACCAAATACTTATTTTCCACCATAATTTGCAAATAAATTCATTAAAAATCCTACAATGTGATTTTCTGGATTTGTTTTTCTCATTTTGTCTGTCATAGTTGAAGTGTACCTATGATGAAAATTACAGGCCTCTCTCATCTTTTTAAGTGGGAGAACTTGCACAATTGGTGGCTGACTAAATACTTTTTTGCCCCACTATATATTAATTACACACACTCTCCGTGCGTCTCTCCTCAGGTTCCCAGCTGTTTGCAGGACCTGTCACTCAGCTGTTGGAACCCGCCTCCTGTGCACAGGAAGCTGCAAGGGGACTTGCTGTACTTCACTCTGGTGACACTAGAAGGACGGAAGTGTGACATCACATCCTGTCCTCAGGGATTCTTCCTGAATAGGTGAGGTTCTCAGATGTAACCGGCATATACATGTTATCCAAACGAAATTACATCTCAGCTAGATGTTATCACCACAATAATAGCAGCTCTGTGTGTGTGTGTGTGTGTGTGTGTGTGTGTGTGTGTGTGTGTGTGTGTGTGTGTGTGTGTGTGTGTGTGTGTGTGTGTGTGTGTGTGTGTGTTTTCCAGGTCTACAATAGGAGTGTTTGATCCTCGGCCAGCCTTGTCCTCTCCAATCAGCCATTGCCTCACTGACCTGCTCTCTCACATCAGCCCTGCCTTCAAACAGGCCCTCACCACCCTCAGAGCCAGGTAGCAACGCAACACACACACACAGACCCTATGTTCCGTATGGTTAATGTACACTCTCAGAAATAAAGGTTAGATGAACTGCTTGTCACTCGGGTGATACCCTGTAAGGTCCTCCTTTGTACTTTTAGTTATAGGTACATAATTGTACCCCAGTTCATACTTTAGATATGTACCTGTGGAGAAAGGTACTAAGTATGCTTTTTGCCTTTTGATATACCACCACAGTGACAAAACAATTTGTTCTTTGTGGCAAAGTGGAAAAAATGTACCTCTACCAAAGACCACTTAAATTGGTACAACACTTCCACTCACAGGTGACCCGAAATAACTATTTGAAAGCCACTTTCCCACTATGCCACACCCTCAATATAATTTCCTGGTGTGCCTTACCTTTTTTTGAGTGAATTATAGATTTACCATCCATGCCTGTATTTGTTAGTGACAGCGACATGGTTGTTGAATTCGTTCATTTTCAGTCCTGTGGCCTTCACCAAGTGAGTTTCTAGGCATAAATTAAACTCTTTATGACAATACATTACATACCTCATAAGGCCTTATTTTGAGATTCACCCTAATAAAGTGGCCTAAAACGCATGGCTTACAGGCCACATCGAGCATGCAAGTAGGCTTGCAAAATTCCGCTAACTCTTCCATTTTTGTGAAGAGACTACCTAAACCATTTAAACGCTAACAACCATTTCAGTAACGGGTGCAAAACAATGGGATTTCTTTGTTTAGCATAAGATTAATCAATCAGTCAATGTACACTTACTTCAAAAACAAATTAAAAACAATTCTAAAAAAAATCTACCTGATGTAGAGCTTGCTGAGAAATAAACTCAGCAAAATAACTAAACGTTCTCTCACTGTCAACTGCGTTTTATTTTCAGCAAACTTAACACATGTTCACACAAATATTTACACAACAAGATTCAACAGTTGAGACATAAACTGAACAAGTTCCATAGACATGTGACTAACAGAAATGGAAATGTGACTAACAGAAATGTCCCTGAATATAGACTGTTACTTTTGATTTTGACCCCCCCTTATCTGGTTTGGCCACCAGCTGCATTAAGTACTTCAGTGGATCGCCTCCTCATGGACTGCACCAGATTTGCCAGTTCTTGCTGTGAGATGTTACCCCACTCTTCTACCAAGGCACCTGCAAGTTCCCAGACATTTCTGGGTGGAATGGCCCTAGTCCTCACCCTCCGATCCAACAGGTCCCAGACGTTCTCAATGGGATTGAGATCCGACCTCTTTGCTGGCCATGGTAGAACACTGAAATTCTTGTCTTGCAGGGAATCACGCACAGAACAAGCAGTATTTCTACTGGCATTGTCATGCTGGAGGGTCATGTCAGGATGAACCTGCAGGAAGGGTACCACATGAGGGAGGAGGATGTCTTACCTGTAACGCACAGTATTGAGATTGTCTGCAATGACAACAAGCTGTCTGATGATGCTGTGATACACCTCCCACTCCAGAGTACAGGCCTCAGTGTAACTCTCATTCCTTCGACTATAAACGCGAATCTGACCATCACCCCTGGGGAGACAAAACCACGACTCGTCAGTGAAGAGCACTTTTTGCCAGTCTGGTCCAGCGACAGTGGGTTTGTGCCCATAGGTGACGTTGTTGTCTGTGATGTCTGGTGAGGACCTGCCTTACAACAGGCCTACAAGCCCTCAGTCCAGCCTCTCTCAGCCTATTGCGGACAGTCTGAGTTGATGGAGGGATTGTGCAATCCTAGTGAAACTCTGGCAGTTGTTGCCATCCTGTACCTGTCCCGCAGGTGTGATGTTCGGATGTACCGATCCTGTGCAGGTGTTGTTACACGTGGTCTGCCACTGAGAGGACGATCAGCTGTTCGTCCTTTCTCCCTGTAGCGCTGACTTAGGCGTCTCACAGTACAGACATTGCAATTTATTGCCCTGCAGTCCTCATGCCTTCTTGCAGCATATCTAAGGCACGTTCAAGCAGATGAGCAGGGACCCTGGACATCTTTCTTTGGTGTTTTTCAGAGTCAGTAGAAATGCCTCTTTAGTGTCCTAAGTTTTTATAACTGTGACCTTAATTGCCTATCGTCTGTAAGCTGTTAGTGTCTTAACGACCGTTCCACAGGTGCATGTTCATTAACAGTGGTTCGCGCTTTCAGTTTCACGCGAATGCTGCCATCAATCCACGGTTTCTGGTTAGGGAATGTAATGCTACCTTATATAATGTTACTTACCCTACATTATTCATCTCATATGCATACGTATATACTGTACTCTATATCATCGACTGCATCCTTATGTAATACATGTATCACTAGCCACTTTAACTATGCCACTTTGTTTACATACTCACCTCATGTATATACTGTACTCGATACCATCTACTGTATCCTGCCTATGCTGCTCTGTACCATCACTCATTCATATATCCTTATGTACATATTCTTTATCCCCTTACACTGTGTATAAGACAGTAGTTTTGGAATTGTTAGTTAGATTACTTGTTGGTTATTACTGCATTGTCGGAACTAGAAGCACAAGCATTTCGTAACACTCGCATTAACATCTGCTAACCATGTGTATGTGACAAATAAAATTAGATTTGATTTGATTTGAATTGTTTATGGTTCATTGAACAAGCATGGGAAACCATGTTTAAACACTTTACAATGAAGATCTGTGAAGTTGTTTTGTTTTTTACGAATTATCTTTGAGACAGGATCCTGAAAAAGGGACATTTCTTTTTTTTTTTTTAATGAGTTTATGATAATTATGGTACAAATGTGCCTTTTTCAGGGTACCACCACATTGACAAAGACGTTAGTTCCCTTTAGGTGGCAACAATTCATAATTGTACCATATAGTGAGTATTGAGGGTACACAAAATGTTGTACCCCTTTTTTTGAGTGAGTTTGATTGTACCTTTGTTTAATATAATAAATATGGGGTACAAAAATGTACCATTTAATCTCTTTATCTGCACATGTACCCCAAAAGGTATGGAACAGTACCATGTCAGATCATTGAGTATTTTAGATTTTTTTTGTACCCCAGGGAACAATATCATACCCTTATGTCTATATTGTAAGAGTGTAGTGCCATTAGTGAAATGTAGTGTCTGACCCTGTCTCCCTGTAGGCCCCAGCTGCCACCAGTAGAAGTTATGCCGACTCCCTACCGCACACTGAGCTGGCTGGGTCCCTCATCAGCCTCCCACTCCCACAGAAACCCTCTCAGCAGACTGGGACTGGATCAACACTCTGGAGCACAGGTCTTTGTCACACACACACGGAAAAAACGACTGACTGTCTGACCGATTGATTGATTTGATGTTTGTGATGTGAAGGCTCCAGACTGGAACGAGGAGCTGCAGGCAGCCAGAGATCTGCCACAGGGGAGTATGGAGGAGAGACTACAGAGCGATAGGGCTCTTCTACAGGTACACACTTCACACTCACTTTAGGAATTATTCACAGCTGAAAAGCTGTTATTGTTCCTCTCAAAAAAAGGTATGTTTTCCTTATTTTTATTTATTTTTACCAGATAAGTTGACTGAGAACACGTTCTCATTTACAGTAAGGACCTGGGGAATAGTTACGGGAGAGGGGGGGGGGGTGAATGAGCTCGAACTGTAAAATTATTTAGTATTTTCTAGAAATGTCTATCTTCTTTCATCACCCTTTCAGGTGAACAGTGCGTTTGTGTGGGCAGTAGCCCAGGGTGCGGAGACTGTTATTGACGGCTGTGTAGAGCCAATCAGTGGATGTCCTGATAATACTGCCTTCCTTTGGGGCAGGCTGTTCCTGAACCAGGGAGGGGCAAGGGGGCGAGAGGGGACGCAGGTAAGCTCTTGTTCTGCTTGTCTACAGTCGGTCTAATTGTATGTAGATGGAGAATGAAGTGTTTGTCATAATGTATAATCATAGAAAATCCTGTTAAAGGCACCATGATGTTGTATAACACACCCCTCCCCAGGGCAGCCCAGAGGCTGGAGCTGAGGGGTATACAGTCATACAGTGACCTGGAGGGGGTGCTCCAGGGCCTCCACACCCTGCCCACTGCCACCGCGGACTACAGGGGGATCCGTCTGTCTGCCCAGGGTCTGGTCCCTGGCCCCTAGCCTGGAGGGCCCCTCTGCTCCTACCAGGTAAAGCTCAATAGCAACATAAACATTAGCTATTATACGATCATACTTTCCAGGTCTATGCCCAAACATTTCGAACTTCTAATTTTAAAAATGAATCTCTCCAGAAATAAGTCTCTCACTGTTGCAGCCTGTTATAGACCCCCTTCAGCCCCCAGCTGTGCCCTGGACAATATATGTGAATTGATTGCCCCCCATCTCTATCTTCAGAGTTCGTTCTGTTAGGTGACCTAAACTGGGATATGCTTAACACCCCGGCAGTCCAACAATCTAAGACAGATGCCCTCAATCTCACACAAATTATCAAGGAACCCACAAGGTACAACCCTAAATCCGTAAACATGGGCACCCTCATAGATATTATCCTGACCAACTTGCCCTCTAAATACACCTTTGTTGTTTTCAATCAGGATCTTAGCGATCACTGCCTCATTGCCTGCGTCCGTTATGGGTCCGCGGTCAAACACTCCCTAAAACACTTGCAAGCAGGCCTTTCTAATCGACCTGGTCCGGGTATCCTGGAAGGATATTGACCTCATCCCGTCAGTAGAGTACGCCTGGTCGTTCTTTGAAAGTAATTTCCTCACCATCTTAAATAAGCACGCCCCTTTCAAAAAATGTAGAACTAAGAACAGATATAGCCCTTGGTTCACTCCAGACCTGACTGCCCTCAACCAGCACAAAAACATCCTGTGGAGGACTGCACTAGCATCGAATAGTCCCCGCGATATGCAACTGTTCAGGGAAGTCAGGAACCAATACACGCAGTCAGTTAGGAAAGCAAAGGCTAGCTTTTTCAAACTCCAAACAGTTTTGGGACATTGTAAAGTCCATGGAGAATAAGAGCACCTCCTCCCAGCTGCCCACTGCACTGAGGCTAGGCAACACTGTCACCACCGATAAATTCACAATAATCGGGAATTTCAATAAGCATTTCTCTACAGCTGGCCATGCTTTCCTCCTGGTTACCCCGGCCAACAGCTCCGCAGCTACTTACCCAAGCCTCCCGAGCTTCTCCTTCACCCAAATCCAGATAGCAGATGTTCTGAAAGAGCTGCAGAACCTGGACCCCTATAAATCAGCTGGGCTAGACAATCTGGACCCTCTCTTTCTAAAATTATCTGCCACCATTGTTGCAACCCCTATTACCAGTCTGTTCAACCTCTGTTTCGTATCGTCCGAAATTCCTAAAAATTGGAAAGCTGCCACGGTCAGCCCCCTCTTCAAAGGGGGTGACACTCTAGACAGAAACTGCTACAGACCTATATCCATCCTGCCCTGCCTTTCTAAAGTCTTCGAAAGCCAAGTGAACAAACAGATAACTGACCATTTCGAATCCCACCGTACCTTCTCCACTATGCAATCTGGTTCCCGAGCCGGTCACGGGTGCCCATCAGCCACGCTTTGCTTAACACACCTGGTAATGGTGTGTTTCTTTCCTTGCCAGTGGATGCAAGGACAGGTAGCCTAGTGGTTAGAGCGTTAGACTAGTAACCAAAAGTAAAATCTGTCGTTCTGCCTCTGAACAACAACTGTTCCTAGGCCGTTGTTGAAAATAGGAATTTGTTCTTAAATGACTTGCCTAGTTAAATAAATAAAATACTTGGTCTCAGAGTTTTGTATTATTCTTTACGTAAATCCAAAACGCTCCATTTAGTATGATAGTGTAACGACCTTGGGTTTATAAGCGAGGAAATCGACCCTGCCGCACAAGCATGCTTTTGCGGCACAGTCGATAGCGCGCCGGACCTCGGGCTCGAAGGTTGAGGGTTCGAGACCTGCTCCCTGCTGTTTCATTACATTGGTGTCAGAAGTGATCGGACCTCGCGCTCAAAGGTCGAGGGTTCGAGACCTGCTCCCTGCCTGTTTCATTACATTGGTGTCAGAAGTGATCGAACCTCGGGCTCGAAGGTCGAGGGTTCGAGACCTGCTCCCTGCTGTTTCATTACATTGGTGTCAGAAGTGATCGGACCTCGGGCTCGAAGGTCGAGGGTTCGAGACCTGCTCCCTGCTGTTTCATTACATTGGTGTCAGAAGTGATCGGACCTCGGGCTCGAAGGTCGAGGGTTCAAGACCTGCTCCCTGCTGTTTCATTACATTGGTGTCAGAAGTGATCGGACCTCGGGCTCGAAGGTTGAGGGTTGGAGACCTGCTCCCTGCTGTTTCATTACATTGGTGTCAGAAGTGATCGGACCTCCCATCCACGACAGTGCGTGTGCTTGGCCGGTGAGCGCGTTCCTGTAAGACGTAGAGTCGCAAGCTAGCGCGAGGACGCACTCTTTGAAAGGAGGGAGTAGTGTAACGACCCTGGGTTTATACGCGCGGAAATCGACCCTGCCCGCGCCGGACCTCGGGCTCAAAGGTCGAGAGTTCGAGACCTGCTCCCTGACTGTTTCATTACAATATGTTACATTTCGTATGGTATGTATTAATTTGTGGTTGTACATCACCCATTTTGTAGTACAGTATATGTTACGAATTTGCAAAACCTATGATATTGTAATGAAACAGGCAGGGAGTAGGTCTCAAACCCTCGACCTTTGAGCCCGAGGTCCGGCACGCTATTGATTGTGCCGCAAAAAGCATGCTTGTGCGGCACGGTCGATTTCTGCGCTTATAAACCCAGGGTCGTTACAATATGTTACAAATTTTAGCTAGGTGGCTAACATGAGCGAACTTGCTAATGTTAACTAGGCTAGGGGTTAAGGTTGGAGTTAGGTTAAAGGGTTAGCTAAAAGGGTTAGGGAAAGGGTTAGTTAAGTAGTTGAACAGTTGCTAATTAGCAAAATTGTCCATGATGAGATTCAAACTCAAAACCTTCTTGTTGCTAGACGTTCACATTATGCGCCCCACCCTTCCACCCCGACCAACTACCCTACTTTTATTTTTGTCTTAAGTAATCATCTGTGTAACCATATCAAATGTAACATTTCATTCTAATTTGAGTGTCCCGGAATGTACATTTTACTATGTTACGTCTAGTCTATCTGACCAGGCTGGTGGATGTGGTGTGTTTCTGTCACCCAGGCATGATGGATCAGGCTTATGAGCGTCTGAAGGAGGCAGCATACCTGTTTGGCCGTGTGTGTGATGACCTGAACCCAGAGGCCTGCTCCTTCCTGTCTCAGTCTGATGGCCAGAGTGAGGTACACAGTCTAGAAGTCAACCAATTTTTTTATGATTTTTCAATGCCGAAACCTATTATTGGAGGACCACATTTTTTTTTATGTTTACATTTTAATTATATATATATATATATATATATATATATATATATATATATATATATATATATTTTTTTTTTTTTGTATATATATATATTTGTAATAATGAGATTTACAACAATACTGAATGAACACTTTTTTTAACCGAATATAATACATATATAAATAAAATAAATTTAGTCTCAAATAAATAATGAAACATGCTCAATTTGGTTTAAATAATGCAAAAACAGAAGAAAGTAAAAGTGCAATATATGCCATGTAAAAAAGCTAACATTTAAGATCCTTGCTTTGCTCAGAACATGAGAACATATGAAAGCTGGTGGTTCAATATTCCCAGTTGTGATAAAGCATTGTTAAGAGGTGCTGGCAAATGCAGTAAAGTTTGAATGGATGCTTACGAGCCTGCTGCTGCCTACCACCGCTCAGTCAGACTGCTCTATCAAATCATAGACTTAATTTTAATATAATTATCACAGAAATACGAGCCGTTGGTCATTAATATGGTCAAATCCGAAAAGAGAAGTGACACAATTTTCCTAGTTAATATTGCCTGCTAACATTAATTTCTTAACCAAATATCTAGGTTTAAAAAAAATAGACTTCTGTGTATTGATTTAAGAAAGGCAAAAGATGTTTATGGTTAGGTACATTCGTGCAACGATTGTGCTTTTTTCACAATTGCGCCTTGTTAAATCATCACCCATTTGGCGAAGTAGGCTGTGATTCGATGATAAATTAACAGGCACAGCATTGATTATATGCAACGCAGGACAAACTAGTTAACTACACATAGTTGATGATATTACTAAGTTAACTAGTGATTATGTAAAGATTGATTGTTTTTTTATAAGAAAAATTTCATTCTAGCTAGCAAATTACCTTGGCCCCTTGCTGCACTAGCTTAACAGGTGGTCAGGTGGCCTGCCACGCAGTTTCCTCATGTAATGTAATCGGCCATAATCGGTGTCCAAAAATACAGATTACCGATTTGTTATGAAAACTTGAAATCGGCCCTAATTAATCGGCCATGGCGATTTAATCTCAACCTCTAGTACACACACCCACACACCTCCAATTATGGCCTCAAGTTTAAGGCGTAGGCTTGTAGGGCTTTGTAACTATTATCCTGTGCCTCTCTACCCCCACCCACAACTACCAGGCCCGTAGTGTCCAGCTCAAGCCTGTGGTCATCAGTGAGAGGGTCCTGGGCTTTGACCACCCCAACACTACCAACAATACGTAAGTACCACATTGTCATCCACTACTCATTGTCATCCACTACTCACCACCACCCACAAGTTGGAGGAAATCAAAACACCAATAAACAAGTTAGCCGTTGTTTACCTTATTTATTTGTAATCTGAGTAATCCCTAGCTAAGTGAATGAGGTGTGTGTCCTGTAGGCTCTGTTGGCAGTGTATGTGTTTGCTGGAGGAGAGTCTACACTAGCTCAGAGGTGTCTGTTCAGAGCACGTCTCCTGACGCTCACAGTTCATGGAGAAGACCACCCCTACACTGCTACACTAGATGTAAGTCTGCTACTCTCCGAACGCTGTAGGTGTGGGTTATACTGGACAGGATTCTATACCTACCCGCTCCCAACTTCAAGACCTCTACTGCTTGAGGGGATTAACTCTCTCACACTCTCTCACTCTCTCACACACACACACACACACACACACACACACACACACACACACACACACACACACACACACACACACACACACACACACACACACACACACACACACAGCTGTCTAGGTTTGGTTTTGCCAAATGAACAGGCAGGGCAGTTCCTACAGAGCGTGCTCAAAATCAAAACTTCCTTCTTTGGCCCCAACGATGTGCACACCGCTTTCAGGTATCTATCATTCAAATCATTCTCACAATTTACCTATCAACCAAATAACTATTCAATCACTTCACCTCCCCTTTCTTCAGTCAGCATCTGTTGGCCCAATGGATGTTCGGAGTGGGAGACTATCGTTCTGCCATGAACCATGAAATAGAGGCTCTGTCTGCTTTCACCAGCCTGGTCAGTACCTATCACACTATCTGTTTGTGTGTGACCCTGTTGTTTCTCTCAGTATGGTGAGGACCACCCCCAGAGACTCTACAGCTATGAATTTCTGCACTCCATTACCCAGCAGGCAGTGCATGTGGAGCGCTCTATAAGGAAAGGCGGGGACCCGCTCACAGCTGAGGTAATAACAGACTATTCTCTTTTTGTGTATTAAATAAGGTCTGGAAGAGGTGACCATTAAGACCTCTTCTGTCTGTCTCCTCATTCCACAGGGTCAGTCTCTTTCTCCCTCAGCTGAGACCACTCTGGAGCAGCTGGCCCTGGTCACAGGCATTAGGACACCAAGCCACAGGTAACACGGAAGAGAAGCACCACACCCCTACCATCCCACCGTGTGTGTGCCCACGTGTATTAGTAGACATGAATCTAAACATGGGCTCGTTCTGGTCTCTTAATGACAGGCTCCTGGATTTCAAACAGAAGCGGATGGAACAGAGAGAGGCAGTTAACGCCAAACCAGACAACACACGCACAGAAACAGTGAACGAAGAAGAAGCAGAGGGGACATCTAAAGGAGAGGAGGCTGTGGCAGTCCAGGAGATCACCAGCGAGGTGCTCTCAGTAGAGGCAGGTCACAATGAGAACCCAGCCAACAGACAGTGGACTGCCATCAACTGGAGCCCATTGAGGAGAACGTAGAGGTGGGCTCAGTAGTAGAGAGTGGAGCTTTTGGAAAATCCAGTGAGGGAGATGAAGACCGAGCTGCCCCAGAGGCTGAGCAGCACACAGGGGACAGAGGATGGAGAGGCAGAATTGATGGTTACTGAGGAAACTGAGCCAGTATAGAGGAGAGTCTGACACAAAATGGAGGTTTGGAATCTGACGGAAACAAATCAGACAGTGAGATGGAGATAGTCAATGATAAGCCAGGGTCAGATGTGAACAGATCACCAGTGATGACTAATCAGAACAACAAGAGGGCATCATGAACGGGAATGCCTCTATCCATCGACCAGGAAAAACTAACCCTGACCACAGCAGAGGGTGAGATGCTAGCTAACGGAACATAGCTAACGGAGGGAGGATTTTTTTTTTTTAAGGGATTAACAGAACAAATAACCAAAGAGAAGCCATAGGACAGACAAGGCAGTAGCATATTAAAGGGGCTGTTGATTCAGCTGGATCAGAATCCTGAGAGCAGATGGCTGTGGAGGATGAAAGGGGAAAACGAGGAGAAAGAATATAGAAGTGTACCGTTCTCTTTTATCTGGGTTGTTTACTGATATTGGGAGAGGGCTAAACTTATTTGGTCTTTATCACCAACGTTTTGGCATCACTGTGCCATCAGGGTTTCTGAAAAATGTAACTTCATTGACTCTTAAATAAACCATTTCAAAAAAAATCTTACTGCTGTTATCTGATTTAGTCACAGATGGCATATAATTGAATGTTAATTCATACAACTGAATAAAAAACATGAGCTGGCGCACACCAAGAAAAATAATTTTATGTGGAGGTGTTGACTAATGGCAAATAAACTATAATAAGAGTCGTGCCCTCCATAAACTCCCAGTAATTTATATATGGAGTGTGCGACTCTATTTTTATAGTTTATAATTCTTACAACTGAACCAAAATATGAATTTAAAAAATGTACATTTCATACATACAGTGCATTCAGAAAGTATTCAGACCCCTTGACCTTTTCCACTTTTTGTTACGTTACAGCCTTATTGAAAAATGGATTTTTTTTAAAATACACATCAATCCACACACAATACCCCATAATGACAAAGCAAAACAATTGTTTTTTAAATGTTTGCAAAATCACACTTACATACTGTAAGTATTCAGACCCTTTACTTCATACTTTGTTGAAGCAGTGATTTACAGCCTCAAGTCTTCTTGGGTATTCATCAAGTATTTTGCTCCATTCATCTTTCCCTCGATCCTGACTAGTCTCCCGGGGCCTGCCCCTGAAAAACATCCCCACAACATGATGCTGCCACCATGCTTCACCATAGGGATGGTGCCTGGTTTCCTCCAGACGTGACACTTGGCATTCAGGCCAAAGAGTTCAATCTTGGTTTCATCAGAACAGAGAATCTTGTTTCTCGTGGTCTGAGAGTCTTTTAGTTGCCTTATGGCAAACTGCAAGCAGGCTGTCATGTGCCTTTTACTGAGGAGTGGCTTCCATCTGGCCACTCTACCATAAAGGCCTGATTGGTGGAGTGCTGCAGAGATGGTTGTCCTTCTAGAATGTTCTCCCATCTCCACAGAGGAGCTCTGTCAGTGACCATCGGGTTCTTGGTCACCCCCCTGACCAAGACCCTTCTCTCCCGATTGCTTAGTTTGGCCGGGCGGCCAGCTCTAGGAAGAGTCTTGGTGGTTCCAAACTTCTTCCATTTAAGAATGATGGAGGCTGTGTTCTTGGTGATCTTCAATGCTGCGGACATTTCTTGGTACCCTTCCCCAGATCTGTGCCTCGACACAATCCTGTCTCGGACCTCTACGGACAATTCCTTCGACCTCATGAATTGGTTTTTGCACTGTCAACTGTGGGACCTTTATAAATACAGGCGTGTGCTTCTCCAAATCATGTAAAATCAATTGAATTTACCAAAGGGGGACTCCAAGTTGTAGAAACATCTCAAGGTTGATCAAGGGAAACTGGAAGCAAAGTAACAATGTGGAAAAGGGAAGAGGTCTGAATACTTTCCAAATGGTGTGTGTATATGTATGTATGTATGTGTGTGTATATATATATGTATGTATGTGTGTGTATATATATATGTATGTATGTGTGTGTATATATATATATGTATGTATGTGTGTGTGTATATATTATTCCACAGATGAATAAACACAAGTTATACAGCACTCATACACAGCAGCCTGAGAGTCTATAGAAATCCAACTTAGCGAACAGGATGTCCAGTATCCCACAATCCTATTATAATGGACTGGAAACCATAGACTAATTCATCATTGTCTCTCCATCGTCCACTCTAATAATTCATCCTCCACCCCTCCCTCTCAGCACTGTGGTTCCCCCTGTATGATCGGGGCAGTGTTGATAATGGGGTTCTGGCACCTCAGCCAAGGTTGATTGTGGGAGTTTTTTTAGGCTGCTGGGATTGAAAGCGATGTGGCAGTGTAATTGAAGACGTCTGGCTGGGCATGGGAATTGCCACTCCTTATATATATGTATACACACACACAGCCTGACTGAGGGAGGTTAAGAGTCAAACACCTCCAGAGACAGTGGATCATATGAATCTCCCTTGATTTCTACTGTGTATCTTGAGTTCTCTATGAAACATCCTGAAGGAAAAGGCAATTGTTTAAAGGCAAGGTTTCACATGTGCATGCGCGCACACACACAGACCTGTCCTGTATACCAGCAAAGCTGTTTCCTGTCATAGTCAGTAAAGGCAGTGTTTCTCTACTCTGGTTTTTACACATCAGGCTGTTTTACAGAACCTTCCCCCAATGCATCAGGTAGAAAAGAGTTGGCCTCGACACAGCTCGCTTCCCCTCCAGATTACATCCCACATATGAATACAACAGTACTTCATTAGTCCATCTGCAGAGACCCACATTGTCTTCTGTATTACTTCCCCACACACAACAAACCTACCTCATTTTCAGTCAGCACGGTGAAGTCAAGCTGTCTCAGTACCGCCAACTCCCCTTAGGAGAACAAAGGGTCGTACACACTGCACAGCTCCATTGAGATCTAGACAGGAATACAGTTTACATGACATACAGTATAGTATGGAATACAGTGTCATTGCACATCACACTGCTCCATGGGGATCTAGAGTGGGCCAGGATAAACTGTGAAGCTGTGTCTTTTGAGAGAGAGTGTGTGTGCCTGTAGTGATTCCAACAGCAGTAAAAGCATGACAAGCTGTTACACAGGAAAAGGAGCCTAGATCATAATACACAGACTATGGCGGGCCGTTGGGGCTTCAGGGGCCAGTTCCCCTCCCTCGGGCCCTGGGTCACAGCCTGCTGCTGGGTCCGCTCCAGCCTCTGGGGAGTCTGTCTTTACCACAGCCGTCAGTTGCTCTGACAAAGAAAGGAACTCTTATCATAGTGTTTACACTTATCTAATCCTTTCAGGTTTAGTGGGTAGCTATATGAGTTGAGGCTGAAAGTAAGGGGACTGGGCGAAGGGACTGGACGGGGCACAACATAATTCATTAGAGTTCTTCAACTGACCTCTACACTCCAACCAGAAGTCTGCACAACTCAGTCCAGCCCTACAGGGAGAGAAAGAGGGACGTGAGCAACGGTTTATCATTTTGTGTCAACTGCCTTGACTAGATAGGCCTACTGTCCAACTTGTACAATACAACTTGTACAATACATTATAACATGCTAGGCTAAGGGAACAGTCAGGATAGTCCTGGGTTTTAATAGTGTTCTTCTTACATTGTTGTTTGGTCCTGTCCGTGTTGGTGGCACCTTTTATTTGATTAAATACATCAAACAGATGGTTTCCAGGTGTTTGATGCCATTCCGTTTGCTCCGTTCCAGCCATTTTATGAGCCGTCCTCCCCTCAACAGCCTCCACTGGTGTCGGCATGTCCCGGTATCTGCCGGGCCGTGTGAGGCTTCCCTCAGTGGGGTGCTCCCTTACGTCGCTGGACCACTTGTTACCTCTGTTTCACATCCATAGCCGCGAGAAGTAGGGGAGTTGCAGCACCACCTGAAAAATCAGAATTAAAATATATATCAAATGTAATCACAAAAGTAGTGCACTGGGCCTTTACTAGTATTAGTAGACCAATATAGAAGTCTGTAGCCTGGGCAAAAAGCTATGAACAAAGACAAAAAACATCCACATCAAATGTAATATTTTTCTTGATCAAACAACATGTGCAGTGTTAATTTACCATCCTTACAAACCACTTAATGTAAATGTACATGACACTGGTCATCTAAGTTTGTACCTGTAGACTTCCTATCACCATGTAGAAAAACAATGTACAATACAGTAATTGAGTACACTGAGACATCAAGTGGTTTGTGATGTGATGATGTGGCTCAGTTGGTAGAGCATGGCACTTGCGATGCCAGGGTTGTGGGTTCAGATTCCATGGGGGATCAGTATGAAAATACTGTGTCTACTTGAATGGAAAAGGAACTAATAGATTGTTTCAGTTTTCACATAGAAATAAGTTGCATTTGTAAAGTTTTTCAAGAAACTGGAAAACATATAAAGCAAGTATTTCTATATTCCACAGGTATTATCAGATTAACTGTTTGGTGCAGATATTTATCAGGCTCAATTAGAAAATGCTGGTAAACACTCATACATTTAGTTACATTTTTTTCACAAAAGTAGTGCACTGGGCATTTACCAGTCCTATATTAGCCGACTGATATAGAAGTCTTCAGAGCTGGAAAAATAATCGCAGCACCCCTACCATTTACACACACTCTCAAGCAAACGTTCATATTGATAAATCTCACACGTGGAAATGATCCCACTCATGGTTTACGCATAGATTTGTATCTGGGTTAATGATGTATGCCTTACCATACCCCCCCCCCCCCCCCCTAGGAGTTCCAGAGGGACCAAGTCAGTGGCGTAGGGATCCTGTGGGTGGGGGAGGGAAGAAAAAAACATAGTCTTCCTACAGGACTGTAGAACAGCTGAAGGCTAATGGCAAGCTGGACGGACCACACAGACACCCGCTGGAGAACTGGCTCAGGTCAAGGTGAGGGGGAACACGCGCACAAACACACATGCATAGTTGGTCATTTAAGTATCCAGAAACAGATTTTGTTGGAGAAAAAAATTGATTGACTAAGATAAAAATGATGTCACCAAGTACATTAGCTGGTTCTGGGGAAAGCTCAGGTTAAAGATCCCAGTAGCCAATGTATATGGTTACATTAACTAATGCACATACAACACTAGCTGGTGTATATGATTACATTAACTAATGCACATGCATCTGACATTGATGTCAGGGAACATGAGGACAGGATGACCAAAGAGTGAAACACATGCATATACAATCAAATGTATTAGTTTTGTGTTACGTAAGGAGTCCCGCCACCATTATAATCTAACCCGAAGCAGATGTGGGCGTTTCTGGGCGTGAACAAGCAAGAACTCAGACTGAAAGATAATGGTGGTGAAAGGACAAGGGGAGTTATTTCATCTACATATGGGGTGTATCCATATGCTGTATGTGAGGCTGCAAAGCTATGAAGGCAGAGCTCCGTGCTTAGAAAGTTGGTTGTTCCATGGATCAGCACGGCTTTGCTACTTTGTATTAAAGTCTCATTTGAATTCACAAGTTCCAGTAAGAGTGTTATATTTCTGAGTCAATATTCCACAACAACATGTGAATTGCTGTTTTTATCTCCCTCTCTCTCTCTAGGTGATAGATATGATAGACAGGGAACAGCAGGTGTATTATAGCTACAGTCAGATGACTAACAAACTCAGTGTACCAGAGGCTCCAAAGAGCGTAGCCGCACATGAGCAGAAGACGTCTGGATTTGCCCTGCCAGAGCTGGAACACAACCTGCAACTACTGATCGACCTGAAGGAGCAAGACATACTACAGGTGACCTCTAACCCCTGACCCTTTATGAAACAAGAACCTTTAACCCATTACCACACATCTCACCCATTACTATAACCCTATTTCCCGAGAACTCAGAAACTCGTATAAACTAACTAAATATTCCCGTCTCTCCAGTTGGCTGTAGTCCTCGCGGCGTCTGCAGTATGAGCGTGACGTGGTGGTGATTCTGAGCCACGAGAGCTCCAGTCTGCAGACGAGGCTGGGGTCGGAATGAGACGCCATCCAGAGGCTGTAAGCAGTACGTATCAGAGGAATGCCCTAAAAATGGTCAAAGACCCCAGCCGCAGACTGTTCTCTCTACTACCACATGACAAGCGGTAGCGGAGTGCCAAGTCTAGGACAAAAAGGCTTCTCAACAGTTTTTACCCCCAAGACATAAGACTCCTGAACAGGTAATCAAATGGCTACCCGGACTATTTGTATTGTGTGCCCCCCAACCCCTCTTTTTACGCTGCTGCTACTCTCTGTTTATCATATATGCATTGTCACTTTAACTATACATTCATGTACATACTACCTCAATTGGGCCGACCAACCAGTGCTTCCGCACATTGGCTAACCGGGCTATCTGCATTGTTTCCCACCCACCACCCGCCAACCCCTCTTTTACGCTACTGCTACTCTCTGTTCATCATATACGCTTAGTCACTTTAACCATATCTACATGTACATACTACCTCAATCAGCCTGACTAACCGGTGTCTGTATGTAGCCTTGCTACTTTTATAGCCTCGCTTCTGTATATAGTCTTTTTACTGTTTTATTTCTTTACCTACCTATTGTTCACCAAATACATTTTTTGCCCTATTGGTTAGAGCCTATGAGTAAGCATTTCACTGTAACACACACACACACACACACACACACACACACACACACACACACACACACACAAGTATTTGTGCTCTCTCAGGGCAGGTCATTGTTGAAGATGGAGAATAACAGTGGTCACAGTATTGAACCTTGTATACCCTTTTCTCTCTCTCTTTCGCTCTAGGAGTGTGCTGGTATCTTTGCGACCCTACAGAGTGAGTTCTGTGAGGAGTATTAGACTCTAGGTTTGGGTTATCTGGCTGCGGCTGTAGTACATCCACTTATCAGAGAGAAACTATACACATGGGACCCTCTCAAGGTACACACACACTCCCTTGCTTGCTCCACCTTCAGTTGTGGAGGCACCACCAAGTGATAGAAACACTCACATGTACTCCTAGTTTCCTACACTGACTCCTGCTGTTTGTCTGTAGGATAGTTCATATGGTCTGGAGGAGGTGGGTCAGTGGCGAGCCATCCTGGAGTCAGGTCAGCTACACCACGCCAACGCCCCTGAAGCACACATGGACCCCTACCACAGGTAAGTCAATACCATGTCACACCTCAGAGGTGTTTGTGTGTCCCCAGCAGGCAAGTGGCAAAAATATCTCTGTGTGTGTGTGTGTGTGTGTGTGTGTGTGTGTGTGTGTGTGTGTGTGTGTGTTTGTGTGTGTGTGTGTGTGTGTGTGTGTGTGTGTGTGTGTGTGTGTGTGTGTGTGTGTGTGTGTTTACAGGCTGCTGTGGGAGGTGTGGATCCCGGTGCTGCGAGTATGTGTATCGGGGTGGCAGCCTCGTATGGTGGACTGTGTGGAGGTCTGGGCCCCTCTGGATACTAAACCACCTCCTGGAACAACTCATCTTCCCCAGGCTCCAGAGAGAGGTACAATCCCACAGACAAACATCAGCACTATATCAGTGATACAAATATGAAGACTCATGGCATGGTGCCAAGCTGTCTTGGCTAAACTTTTCAGAACCTTAAAGTAGGAGTAGCTTGGTCTTGGTAGGGTAGCTCAGAGTGTCTGCTCTTTTCTATCCAGAACCCTAAACATCATGAACACACGCTTTCGATCTCCACTAACCCTACACCTTCTCTATGATAGGTGGGTAGCTGGAACCCCCTGACGGACAGTGTGCCCATCCACACTTGGCTGCCTCTGCTCCAATCACGGTTGGAGCCTCTGTACCCGCCAATCCGCAGTAAACTGGCCAATGCACTGCAGCGCTGGCACCCAAGTGACGGCTCTGCCCGCCTCATCCTCCAACCATGGAGAGATGTGTTCACGCCTGGTGCCTGGGAGGCCTTCATGGTCAAAAACATCATCCCTAAACTAGGTACACACACTAACCTTGTCCCCTAGAGCCAGCTGAATGACACTGCCCTGATTGCCTCAGAAAGGCAAATGGCACCATATTCCCTGTATTTTTTATTTTATTTAACAATGAAGATATTGAGACCTAGGTCTCTTTTACAAATGCGCACTGTAAATACAACAAATATATACAGTGGGGCAAAAAAGTATTTAGTCAGCCACCAATTGTGCAATTTCTCCCACTTAAAAAGATGAGAGGCCTGTAATTTTCATCATATGTACACTTCAACTATGACAGACAAAATGAGGGAAAAAAATCCAGAAAACCACATTGTAGGATTTTTTAATGAATTTATTTGCAAATTATGGTGGAAAATAAGTATTTGGTCAATAACAAAAGTTTCTCAATACTTTGTTATATACCTTTTGTTGGCAATGACAGAGGTCAAACGTTTTCTGTAAGTCTTCACAAGGTTTTCACACACTGTTGCTGGTATTTTGGCCCATTCCTTCATGCAGATCTCCTCTAGAGCAGTGATGTTTTGGGGCTGTTGCTGGGCAACACGGACTTTCAACTCCCTCCAAAGATTTTCTATGGGGTTGAGATCTGGAGACTGGCTAGGTTACTCCAGGATCTTGAAATGCTTCTTACGAAGCCACTCCTTCGTTGCCAAGGCGGTGTGTTTGGGATCATTGTCATGCTGAAAGACCCAGCCACGTTTCATCTTCAATGCCCTTGCTGATGGAAGGAGGTTTTCACTCAATCTCACGATACATGGCCCCATTCATTCTTTCCTTTACAAGGATCAGTCGTCCTGGTCCCTTTGCAGAAAAACAGCCCCAAAGCATGATGTTCCCACCCCCATGCTTCACAGTAGGTATGGTGTTCTTTGGATGCAACTCAGCATTCTTTGTCCTCCAAACACGACGAGTTGAGTTTTTACCTAAAAAGTTATATTTTGGTTTCATCTGACTATATGACATTCTCCCAATCTTCTTCTGGATCATCAAAATGCTCTCTAGCAAACTTCAGACGGGCCTGGACATGTACTGGCTTAAGCAGGGGGACACGTCTGGCACTGCAGGATTTGAGTCCCTGGATGCGTAGTGTGTTACTGATGGTAGGCTTTGTTACTTTGATCCCAGCTCTCTGCAGGTCATTCACTAGGTCCCCCCGTGTGGTTCTGGGATTTTTGCTCACCGTTCTTGTGATCATTTTGACCCCACGGGGGTGAGATCTTGCGTGGAGCCCCAGATCGAGGGAGATTATCAGTGGTCTTGTATGTCTTCCATTTCCTAATAATTGCTCCCACAGTTGATTTCTTCAAACCAAGCTGCTTACCTATCGCAGATTCAGTCTTCCCAGCCTGGTGCAGGTCTACAATTTTGTTTCTGGTGTCCTTTGACAGCTCTTTGGTCTTGGCCATAGTGGAGTTTGGAGTGTGACTGTTTGAGGTTGTGGACAGGTGTTTTTTATACTGATAACAAGTTCAAACAGGTGCCATTAATACAGGTAACGAGTGGAGGACAGAGGAGCCTCTTAAAGAAGAAGTTACAGGTCTGTGAGAGCCAGAAATCTTGCTTGTTTGTAGGTGACCGAATACTTATTTTCCACCATAATTTGCAAATAAATTCATTAAAAATCCTACAATGATTTTCTGGATTTTTTTTCTCAGGCCTCTCTCACCTTTTTAAGTGGGAGAACTTGCACAATTGGTGGCTGACTAAATACTTTTTTGCCGCACTGTACATTATCACACACACCCACATTAAAATGCAAGTGCACTGGTTTTGACCAGCTCTGGTCATAAGTAGTGCACTATATAAAGTGAAAAGGAAGCAGACAGATATTACTTAGTAGAACAGTAGTTCCATACTTCATGCTCTGCCTCCCCTCTTATAGCTCTGTGTCTGGGGGACCTGTTAATAAATCCACACCAGCAGCAGATGAAGACGTTCAATTGGATGTTAGACTGGGAGGGCATGCTGTCTCCCTCAAGCCTCGTAACACTGCTGGACAAACACTACTTCCCCAAGTGGCTACAGGTATGTACAATACAGGTCAAAAGTTTTAGAACACCTACTCATTCAAGGGTTTTTCTTTATTTTTACTATTTTCTACATTGTAGAATAATAGTGAAGACATCAAAACTATGAAATAACACATATGGAATCATGTAGTAACCAAAGAAGTGTGAAACAAATAAAAATATATTTCAAATAGCCACCTTTTGCCTTGACAGCTTTGCACACTCTTGGAATTCTCTCAACCAGCTTCATGAGGTAGTCACCTGGAATGCATTTCAATTAACAGGTGTGCCTTAATTTGTGGAATTTTTTTCCTTCTTGATGCATTTGAGCCATTCAGTTGTGTTGTGATAAGATGGGGGGGTATACAGAAGAGAGCCCTATTTGGTAAAAGACCAAGTCCATATTATGGCAAGAACAGCTCAAATAAGCGAAGAGAAACGACAGTCCATCATTACTTTAAGACATGAAGTTCAGTCAATTCAGAACATTTTAAGAACTTTGAAAGTTTCTTCAAGTGCAGTTGCAAAAACCATCAAGTGCTATGATGAAACTGACTGTCATGAGGACCACCACAGGAAAGGAAGACCCAGAATGACCTCTGCTGCAGAGGATAAGTTCATTAGAGTTACCAACCTCAGAAATTGCAGCCCAAATAAATGCTTCAGAGTTTCAAGTAAAAGACACATCAACTGTTCAGAGGAGACAGTGTGAATCAGGCCTTCATGGTCGAATTGCTGCAAAGAAACCACTACTCAAGGACACCAATAAGAAGAGACTTGCTTTGACCAAGAAACACGAGCAATGGACATTAGACCAGTGTAAATGTGTCCTTTGGTCTGGAGTGAGATGCGGTGTGGGTGAACGGATGATCTCTGCATGTGTGTATTTCCCACCGTAAAGCATGGAGAAGGTGGTGTTATGTGTGGGGGTGCTTTGATGGTGACACTGTGATTTATTTGGAATTCAAGGCAGACTTAACCAGCATGGCTACCACATCATTCTGCAGTGATACGCCATCCCATCTGGTTTGGGCTTAGTGGGACTTTCATTTGTTTTTCAACAGGACAATGACCTACCTCCAGGCTGTGTAAGGGCAATTTACCAAGAAGCAGAGTGATGGAGTGCTGCATCAAATGACCTGGCCTCCACAATCACCCAACCTCAACCAAATTGAGATGCTTTGGAATGAGTCGGCCCACAGAGTGAAGGAAAAGGAGCCAACAAGTGCTCAGCATATGTGGGAACTCCTTCAAGACTGTTAGAAAAGCATTACAGGTGAAGCTGGTTGAGAGAATGCCAAGAGTGTACAAAGCTGTCATCAAGGAAAAGGGTGGCTATTTGAAGAATCTCAAATATAAAATGTTGATTTGTTATACACTTTTGGTTACTACATGATTCCATATGTGTTATTTCATAGTATTCTACAATGTAGAAAATAGTACAAATAAAGAAAAACACTTGAATGAGGTTTTTTAAACTTTTGACCAGTAGTGTATGTGTGTGAGAAAGCACATTGACTTATTCATTTATGATTACCTTTGCTGTTGCTTAGACCTAAAATAGTAGGGTAAATGCAGATAACTGTTTTTTGTAGGTGCTGTGTTCGTGGCTCAGTAACAGTCCTAACTATGAGGAGATTACTAGGTGGTAACCGGGCTGGAAGTCCATGTTCAGTGATGCTGTTCTGGCTCATCCACTCAAAGGACAAGTTCGTTCAACCAATGAATGAATTTATAAATTAATTTATAAAGCCCTTCTTACATCAGCTGATGTCACAAAGTGCTGTACAGAAACCCAGCCTAAAACAGCAAGCATTGCAGGTGTAGAAGCACGGTGGCTAGGAAAAACACCCTAGAAAGGCCAGAACCTAGGAAGAAACCCAGAGAGGAACCAGGCTATGAGGGGTGGCCAGTCCTCTTCTGGCTGTGCTGGGTGGAGATTATAACAGAACATGGCCAAGATGTTCAAATGTTCATAGATGACCAGCAGGTTCAAATAATAATAATCACAGTGGTTGTCGAGGGTGCAACAGGTCAGCACCTCAGGAGTAAATGTCAGTTGACTTTTCATAGCCGATCATTCAGAGTATCTCTACCGCTCCTGCTGTCTCTAGAGAGTTGAAAACAGCAGGTCTGGGACAGGTAGCATGTCCTGTGAACAGGTCAGGGTTCTATGGCCACAGGCAGAACAGTTGAAACTGGAGCAGCAGCACGGCCAGGTGGACTGGGGACAGCAAGGAGTCATCAGGCCAGGTAGTCCCGAGGCATGGTCCTAAGGCTCAGGTCCTCCAAGAGGGAGAAAGAGAGAATTAGAGAGAGCATACTTAAATTCACACAGGACACCGGATAAGACAGGAGAAATACTCCAGATATAACAGACTGACCCTAGCCCCCCGACACAAACTACTGCAGCATAAATACTGGAGGCTGGAGGGGTCAGGAGACACTGTGGCCCCGTCCGACGATGCCCCCGGACAGGGCCAAACAGGCAGGATATAACCCCACCCAATTTGCCAAACTATGAGGAGATTACTAGGTGGTACCTGGGCTGGAAGTCCATGTTCAGTGATGCTGTCCCCACACCACTAGAGGGATATCTTCAACCACCAAATTACCATCCTGAGACAATGAAGCTCTGGACATCATGAACCGCACTGTCTCCTCTAGCCTAGGTTAGTATTACAAACACACACACACACACACACAGCACCAGACAACATGAACTGAGAACTGACCTTTGTATAGGTTAGTATTTATTAGGATCCCCATTAGCTGCTGCAAAAGCATCTACTACTCTTCCAGGGGTCTACAGTATGATACTCACCCTTCTCATTCTCCTTCTGTAGGTGGGGGGGTACATGCAGCCCGGTACACGTGAGAACATAGCGTATCTCACACACACAGAGCATCGTAAGGACTTCCAGCAAGCGCGTCGGGATGCTGCAAGCGTGGCACAGTGTGGCATCGGTGCCAGCCTGTCCACCAACGACCTTATCCAGACCAAGGCTGAGGAGAACAACATTGTCTTCATGCCGCTGGTTGCCAAACAGCTGTACACCTTCGGACACATCATCATCTACATCGGGAGAGAAGACCTGGGTCCATACGTCCCTACAGAGTCTCATCGATATGGCCAAGTGATGGAGGGTGCCATTGGGGAGGAGAGGTCACTGAATATGTCATTGGGAACCATGAATAAATGATTTTTGGACTTTCTATTTTAGACTCCTTTTATTTATTGTAGACTCACCGCTGCAAGCCAAGAGTGGGAGTTTAAATAGTTAACTGATCATTCCAGATAAGCATTTTTGCTGACTGAAACCCTTGTGTATACCTACCACTGTGGTGCAAATTATATTTTTTACTAAACAAAAATATAAACACAACATGTAAAGTTTTGTCCCATGTTTCATGAGCTGAAATAAAATATGTCTGAAATTTTCCATATGCACAAAAAGCTTATTTCGTGAAAAGCTAACATCCCTGTTAGTCAGCATTTCTAATTTTACAAGATAATCCATCCACCTGACAGGTGCGGTGGCCTCACAACTGCAGACCAAGTGTAACCACGCCAGCCCAATCCACGTCTGGCTTCTTCAATTGCAGGATCTGAGACCCAACAGCCGATGAAACTCAGTATTTATGTCTGTAATAAAGCCATTTTGTGGGGAAAAACTCATTCTGATTGGCTGGGCCTGGCTCCCCAGTGAGTGGGCCCATGCCCTCCCAGGCCCACCCATGGCTGTGCCCCTGCCCAGTCATGTGAAACCATAGATTAGGGCCTAATGAGTTCATTTCAATTGACTGATTTCCGTCTATGAACTGTAACTCAGTAAAATCGTTGAAATTGCATTTATATTTTTGTTCATTGTTGACGAGAACAGACCGAGACAGTCGAGATACTGTACTCTCTGAGGTTCGGGCCTCCAGTACCCTAAGAAGCGGTATGCATTTCTCCTCGCTAAACTACCTGCTGTTGTCGCCACCAACGAAGAAGGTCGTTACCCATAGTGCTTTGCTTTGGAACTGGAAACAAAGTGTCTTTAGAACAACTTGTGCACGAGATTTATGGTTAAATGAATTCTGATTTAGTTTTTCGTGTTTTGGTGAGTATGTGTGTTGCCTGTAAAATGTGTTATTGCTACTTTGATAGCTACCTAGTTTGTGCATTTGCTAACTTTAGCTGGCTCGCTTGACACAAAGCTCCAACCTGGCTTGCCTAATAAATCTGACTTTTATACCAATACTTGATATACAGTCAAACATAGCATTGCAAAATCGTCGAAGTGTTCCTTAAAAGCCAGAATGTAGAATAAAATTACATTTGAACTCAATTGTGCGGTAGCCCAACCGGCCGCAAGATGGAGCTATTATGTATTTTATTCTACGTCGTTTGTCAATGTGCTCAGCCAGCAATACACTGGTGTCCCCCATCGACCGGCTCGTACATAAAACATCCTCCATTTAGGCTGGAAATGCGTCGTTTTTCTCCTTAACTTGATTTAATGACTTGTCGTTGGAAAAAAAGGGAAATATGCGTACTTCCTTATATAAAACAAATTTTCACAATTGTCAGATATTCTTGATGTTGCACATCGCGTGAGGCTGTTGTTTACTGCTGGCTAAATTCACACCGCAACATCAGGAAGTAAGTTTTTCAGCACGACAACGTCAATGCTGGACTTTAACTAGGCAAGTCAGTAAGGAAAACATTCTTATTTACAATGACGACGGCCTACCAAAAGGCCTCCTGCGGGAGCTGGGATTAAAAATATAGGACAAAAAACACAAGAGAGATCTAAGACAACATAGCATGGCTGCAACACCACATAACAACATGCAAACGTTATTTGGCACGGACAACAGCAGCACAAAGGCAAGAAGGTAGAGCCAACACATCACACGAAGTAGCCACAACTGTCAGTGTCCATGATTGAGTCATTGAATGAAGAGATGGAGAACACTGTCCAGTTGGAGTGTTTTTTGCAGCTCGTTCCAGTCGTTAGCAGGAGCGAACTGAAAAGAGGAGTGACCCATGGATGTGTGTGCTTTGGGGACCTTTAACAGAATCTGACTGGGGTTGTATATGGAGGATGAGGGCTGCAGTAGGTATCTCAAATGGGGGGGGGCTAAGAGGGTTTTATAAATAAGCATCAGCCAGTGGGTCTTTCGACAGGTATACAGAGATGACCAGTTTACAGAGGAGTATAGAGTGCAGTTATGTGTCCTCTAAGCAGCATTGCTGGCAAAGCTGCTGGCCGAATGGTAAAGAACGTCTAGCCGCTTGAGAGCACCCTTACCTTCCAATAGTATATTACCCTGTGGGTTGCCTGGAAACCCAACATTGCATTGAATTCTACACCTGGCAGAAATGTGCAATTGAATCAGGGAAGTTTACTCTCAGGACCTCTACAAGCCAGAGTGTTGAATAAACTGATATTTAAACTTACTTTACCGGTTGTCCATGCGGCTGGTCCTTTTGCAGGTAGGAATGAGACAATATATCAACAGGGAAATATAATCAAATCAACTATTCATAGTGCTGGTAGTACATTCAGATTGCTGTCACCTGAAGCATGTACACACGATGACAATACATGCGTGCATATGTAACAGTATAGCTTCCGTCCCCCTCCTTGCCCCAACCTGGGACCCTCTGCACACATCAACTACAGTCACTCACGAAGCATCGTTACCCATCGCGCCACAAAAGCCACGGCCCTTGCAGAGGGGAACAACTACTTCTAGGTCTCAGAGCGAGTGATGTCACCAACTGAAACACTATTAGCGCGCACCACCGCTAACTAGCTAACCATTTCACATCGGCCACACCATACTTGCCGAGTTCTGCACATGCTTCAGGTGATAGAAATATGAAAGCACTGCCAGCACTTTGATAAGGTGACTTAATTATACTTTCCTGTGGATATATAGTATCGCATTCTTACCTTCGAAAGGACCAACAGCGATAACAACTGGTAGAATATGTTTCGGCTAGGCTCACTGCGTGGACACCTAGAGGTAACTAGGGGTCTAGGCGCTAACTGTGCAGTTGTACCTTCATCCACTCGATTTTTTTTGGACAAAATATCAACAGGAAAGTATTGTTTACCCTACTTTTTAGAGCGCCCCTACTACCGTTGAAATTTAAATCACCTGGCAAAATCATGTAAGCCCCTAAACACTTTGGTTACAGGCAGGTGTTTTCTTCTGTCTTGTGTTCAGCAGCTGCCTTTGGTCAGAAGAAAACAAATCTTGATTGCCACACATAGACCCATGTTTTGAAGACGGGTTAAGAACACTATCCTGTGGATATTTTGTCTCAAATTTAGACCAACTGAAGGACCCAACACCACAGACAATTAGCAGAGTTCAAATTAAGTTTATTGAACATTCTGACTTGTAGAGGGACAGTTTGGAATTGTTGAACATAAATGTGCATGGCGTTTCCTACATAATTTGAAAGCATCACCAAGTTTCGTACCTACATCGTGGCTAGTAGTGCTGGGCGATTAACCACCATTTCGGCGGGGCGGGGGTATTAAACAACTAATTGACCAACATCGGTTCAATTACTTGAATTCCATTCAGTTTTAGTTTTTTTTTGTGAGCCCAGCGTTGTTTTCTAGAACGAAAACAAATCATCCACGAGAGAAATCAAGGCAAGAACTGTGTGGGACGCTGGGCTGAAGGGAATTGTAGTTTTCATTAAGGAACTATTCAACCTAGTCAGAGAGCTTTTTATAATGACGAGATGCTCATGTCTCCGCCCTAACAATCGTCGTTGGGAAGGGGTCATTCCAAATTTGGGAAGGCAGGCGACAAGTTTAGCTCCAAAATAAACCCATAGAAATGCATTGGGATTATTTTGGACAGATTTTGGCAAGTGAAACCTCTCGCTTTGCCTCTTTTCCTTTCTGACAAAGTTCAAGGAATAAACGTAGTTATTAACTACAATGACCATAATCCATTGCACCTGTTCTTTCCGGCTCGCACAGACTAATAGCCCAACTACACCATTCGCTTGCGCGAGCATTGCAATTCGTCGTAATTGCTAGTCGTCGTAATACTATGAAAGTTTAGATGTCAATCACCATATAATTCCAAAGATGAAAAAGCCTGGAAAGAGGAGAGATGACTAGAAATGATTCGGTTGACCATTTTATGTGTGGATTAATTGTTGGAGTAGAGGACCTTGTGCATTTCCAGATAAAATAACTCAATGTTTATATCCCAGGACAAATTAACTAGCAACAGCAAGTTGGCAACTTTGTTTAATGCTTTTTGACCTGTCCCCAAATTAATGTAATTGGTTCAGAGTTTGTTTTGATATTTTAACCTGCGTGTCGTGATCCCGTTTGTTGTGGGGGGACAAAATACATTTATGCACGCACGCAGCCGGTTTGGGTTCGTGTAATAGGCTGACCACACTGCTCGCGCGCGTTAACGAGCGTCTGCGTTGCCAAGGGCTAAAATAGAAATCAGTTCTATTTCTGACGCAGATCGCGCTGCAAGTCCTGCCTCTCCCATCTCCTCATTGGTTTGTAGAAGCAGGTACCCGCGTGCCATCTCATTGGTTATACCCACGTAGGTGACTGAAGACGAATGAGGTCAGTGGCAGTAATGCACCTAATTTATGAAAGTTGCCAATCGCAATATGAAGTCAAGAGAAGGAAAAAGCCTGGAAGGAGGAGAGATGACTAGAAACGATTCGGTTGACCGTTTTATGTGTGGATTAATTGTTGGAGTAGAGGACCTTTGGGCATATCAGGGTAAATAACAATTCAATGTTTATATCTCAGGACAAATTAGCTAGCAACAGCAAGCTAGCTAAATAGGACAAATTCGCTAGCAAGTGAAAGCTAGCTAGCTAAATTGCCATAAATGTTTAATGCTTTTCGACCTGTCCCCAAATTAATGTAATTGGTTCAGAGTTTGTTTTGATATTTTATCCTGCGTGTCGTGATCGTGTTTGGTGTGGGGGGACAAAATAAATTCATGCACGTGTGCAGCCAGTTTGGGTTCCTTGTAATACACGTTTACGCCTGCTACATTAGGTTTGATACACACTGACCGCATGAGAGAGGAATGTACACAACACAACGATGAGAAGGATAGACACAGTTCGTGAAAGTATGCCTTATCTACTTTGAAAAACGAGTACAGCATACGTAGGCTGTCAAGCCTAGCTAAATTGGATGACTAAAGACAGTACAGAAATAACGTTAGATCGTTGTCTGGCTGCAACTGCCTGAGCTGAGATGAAGACTTTAAGGAATTCAAAATAATAAAGTCATAAGTAATATACACAACTGAAATATTGTATTATTTCATAGTAATTTCCTTTTTTTGTATTGATGTTTACCCATTGTGGACCTGACAGAGACAATGGAATATTTTCAATGTTTTGGCAATTGAATGTTTGCTATTTTTGGCTCAAATCTAACGGAAAACGAACCAATCTCAAATAGCAGTAATCGCTCAGCACATCTACCTAGCTAGATCCTCTCAGTTACTGACGTTTGTTTTTAGAACAATCGTATGGTCACTTATGATTAACATTTGTTGAACTTTGGTAAATAGCTATTTATGTGAAATGCATTAGTAACAAATAAAATAATGTTATTTGTCACATACATATAAACATAAACAGATAGCTAATGCGAGTGTAGTGAAATGCTTGTGCTTCTAGTTCCGACAGTGCAGTAATATCTAACAAGTAATCTAACAATTCCCCACAACAACCTAATACTTACAAATCTAAAGGGGTGAATGAGAATATGTACATAAGTATATGGATAAGCGATGGCCAAGCTGCATAGGGAAGGTGCAATAGATGGTATAAAATACAGTTTATACATGTGATATGAGTAATGTAAGATATGTAAATATTATTTAGAGTGGCATTGTATTTTTTACCGGTCTGTTTCCATACCAAAAACCTCCTATAGTGTCCTAGACTAGTCTGACGTTGACCAGCCATGTCTGACGCCCTGAAGAAGCGCAAGTCGAAGGTTCTCCGCAGCGAGATGGGCACACCGGAGGTGAAACGTGGCCGTGGAGAGGGGGACCAGGTGAGCACTGGAGAGGAGAGGGGTGGACAGCAGGTACAGTGGAGGAAGGGAGGGGGGTGGGGGTCAAGATGGGAACTGCAGAGAGGAGGGAGCATTACTGAAATTGACTACTTTGGTGTGTGTGTGTGTATTCAGGATGTACGTGTGTATAGTGAGGAGGTGGAGCTGGATGGCAGGGACCCAGAGGAGGACTACCAGCAATATAAACTAACCTGTGAAGCTCTGGCCCAACTGATGAACGATATCCAGGAGCTGAAAGCCAACGGCGCCAAGGATGGGGTAAGAAACATACACACACCAGGGTTTTTGTTAGCTGGTAATTGCCAGCTTTTGGCCGATAAAATGTAATAAAAGCAAATAAATAAAAAAAATGTAGCCGGCCGTATTGTCTGGAGCTGCATATTATACCCCCGGATCTCCCCGGATTTTTGCATTATTATTGTATGTCGTTGTTGTCGTAGGCCTATTGATTAATATAAACCAGTTCTTTAAATATGCCAAATGTGTTTAGTTTAAGATGGGTGTTAAGTAGGCTTGTTGTAAAATAGATACAATGGCTTGCGAAAGTATTCACCCCCCCCCCCCGGCATTTTTCCTATTTTTTGAGGGGGGTTTGTATCATTTGATTTACACAACGTGCCTAACATTTTGAAGATGCAAAATATTTTTTATTGTGAAACAAACAAGAAATAAGACAAAAAAACAGTACTTGAGTGTGCATAACTATTCACCCTTGCAAGTCAATACTTAGTAGAGCTACCTTTTGCAGCAATTACAGCTGCAAGTCTCTTGGGGTATGTCTCTGTAAGCTTGGCACATCTCTCCACTGGGATTTTTGCCCATTCTTCAAGGCAAAACTGCTCCAGCTGCTTCAAGTTGGATGGGTTCCGCTGGTGTACAGCAATATTTGTCATGCCACAGATTCTCAATTGGATTGAGGTCTGGGCTTTGACTGGGCTATTCCAAGACCTTTAAATGTTTCCCCTTAAACAACTCAAGTGTTGCTTTAACAGTATGCTTAGGGTCATTGTCCTGCAGGAAGGTGAACCTCCGTCCCAGTCTCAAATCTCTGGAAGACTGAAACAGATTTCCCTCAAGAATTTCCCTGTATTTTGCGCCATCCATCATTCCTTCGTCTGACCAGTTTCCCAGTCCCTGCCGATTTTAAAAAATAAATAAAAAAAATAAAAAAAACATCCCCACAGCATGATGCTGCCACCACCATGCTTCACTGATGGTGTTCTCGGGTTGATGAGAGGTGTTGGATTTGCGCCAGACATAGCGTTTTCTTTGATGACCAAAAAGCTCAATATTAGTCTCATCTGACCAGAGTACCTTCTTCCATATGTTTGTGGAGTCTCCCACATGCCTTTTGGCGAACACCAAATGTGTTTGCTTATTTTTTTTCTTTAAGCAATGGCTTTTTTCTGGCCACTCTTCCGTAAAGCCCGGCTCTGTGGAGTGTACGGCTTAAAGTGGTCCTATTGACAGATACTCCAATCTCCGCTGTGGAGCTTTGCAGCTCCTTCAGGGTTATTGTTGGTCTCTTTGTTGCCTCTCTGATTAATGCCCTCCTTGCCTGGTCTGTGAGTTTTGGTGGGCGGCCCTCTCTTGGCAGGTTTGTTGTGGTGCCATATTCTTTCCATTTTTTAAATAACGGATTTAATGGTGCTCCATGGGATGTTCAAAGTTTCAGATATTATTTTATAACCCAACCCTGATCTGTACTTCACAACTTTGTCCCTGACCTGTTTGGAGAGCTCCTTGGTTTTCATATTGTCCCTTGTTTAGTGGTGTTGCAGACTCTGGGGCCTTTCAGAACAGGTTTATAAACTCAGCAAAAAAAGAAACATCCCTTTTTCAGGACCCTGTCTTTCAAAGATAATTTGTAAAAATCCAAATAAATTCACAGATCTTCATTGTAAAGAGTTTAAACACTGTTTCCCATGCTTGTTTTACAGACGGTAGGCAATTAAGGTCACAGTTGTGAAAACTTAGGACACTAAAGAGGCCTTTCTACTGACTCTGAAAAACACCCCAAAGAAAGATGTCCAGGGTCCCTGCTCATCTGTGTGAACGTGCCTTAGGCATGCTGCAAGGAGGCATGAGGATTACAGATGTGGCCAGGGCAATAAATTGCAATGTCTGTACTGTGAGACGCCTAAGACAGCGCTACAGGGAGACAGGACGGATAGCTGATCGTCCTCGTAGTGGTAAACCATGTGTAACAACACCTGCACAGGATCGGTACATCCGAACATCACACCTGCGGGACAGGTACAGGATGGCAACAACAACTGCCTGAGTTACACCAGGATTGCACAATCCCTCCATCAGTGCTCAGACTGTCCACAATAGGCTGAGAGAGGCTGGACTGAGGGCTTGTAGGCCTGTTGTAAAGGCTTCTAAATTTTCTTAAATTGGCCATATAATCTAATTATCAATAGTAAAACTAGGCCTATGATATTTTATTAATGTAGACTCAGACAGAATATGTTGGATAGGAATTGCCTTTAGCAAGGCATTGAGGCTGATTCTGGCCGATCCCCTCGAACTTGTCAGCAGCACTCCAAATTTCTCCATCAATTGGAGGAGTTTTAGGCTGCTAGTGATTGGCACCAATATGTGAAGTCAGACTTTAGCCTATTACCAGTTGCATTTTTTCAATATGAAAATACTGAATCTGACTGACCTGCACATGTAGGAAAGTGTCCAGACGACTGTGTGCTTATTGACCAGTAGGCTAGGTGTGAATGTTCTGAAAGATGAATTCCCTAAATGGATGTTGGTCATCTGCTAAGAGAGAAAGCAAGGATGTTTGGAAAGGGATTCATTTTTTTCTTTCATTCAATTTAGTAGTTTTTATTCTGGTTGTGAGGACTAAACTGATATATCACACTTGTCTGCCAAATGTGTAGGTGTCCACATAATATTTAATTTGAGTAAGTGTGATCATAATAGTTATTTTAGCGATCCACAGTAGAATGAAAAGCCACCCCCCAATCCCACTGACATGACCTGCTGAACAACGCACTTGCACTAATTTATGGTTGAGAAAGTGAACTTGCCTTCTCCAAAACGTTTTAAATGTAGGCCATTCATATGAAATATGTGCGCTGTACTTTGTTTTAAGCATAATTGTATTCTAATCAGTTCTTGTTTTTTGGCTCTAACTGCGAACAGCACCTGTCAAACTCTGTAATGACTCTGAAAACACAGGATGTTGGATTTTTGCAAACAGTACGTTATTCTGGCAGGAATGATCTCCCGCCATGTAAAAATTGACATGGCACGGCCTCCATAGTGGCCGCAGCGGTCTAAGGCACTGCATCGCAGTGCTAGAGGCGTCCCCACAGACCCGGGTTCGATCCCAGACTGTCGCAGCCAGCCGCGACCGGGTGACCCATGAAACGGCGCACAATTGGCCCAGCATCGTCCGGGTTCGAGGAGGGTTTGGCCAGTCAAACTTATTTAATTATTTATTCCAACATTTATACTGGATATGTGTGCCAATAAAGTTCAACATTCACATTTTGCTACTATTTCTGTCAAGTCTACGCATACAATTTGATGCATACATTAGATAAATCCAACATATGCAATGCAACACAATGCTGCAAGGCAAACGCAGCATTCCATTGGAAATTAATGTACTTCTGGTGTACCAAAACACAATGATGCTGTCGGTCACATTGAGGCATTACTTGACAAAAAGTATCGCTGCGTGGGTGGACGGTCTAATGGGTTACGCACCCAATGCACATGGGTGACAGGTCAATTTCTCAAATGTCCGATAAATGTAAATCTTCCCAGTTGCTTGTTTGGCGGCAAATTTTCCTGATGGGAAACCTTGACACAGACGCTCCTCTGTGTTAAAAGAAAGTTTTTGCTCTAACCCCCATGTTGTCTGCCCTTCCCTCCAGTGTGCTGAGGTAGAACAGAAGAGGATGCAGAGCTGTATCCACTTTATGAGTCTGAAGAAACTCAACCGCCTGGCTCACATGAGACTGAAGAGGGGGAGAGACCAGACGCATGAGGTACACACACATAGAGATATATCTCTCTTTCACACTCACAGTTCCCTCTACACACACACATGGCAAAAGCAGTTATTGACTCTCCTCACCTCTCTCCCTCCTCCAGGGCAAGCAGAGAGTAGATGTGTTGCACCTGCAGCTCCAGAACCTGCTCTATGAGGTCATGCACCTGCAGAAGGAGATTAGCAAGTGTCTGGAGTTCAAGTCAGTACCAGGGGGAGATGGGGTTCTAATTTGCATTTGTCCAGGAACGAGAAGCTTAAGAGTTTTGAGGCACAATGTCTAACGTTAATAGTATATTTTCAAAGTTGATGTTGTCCTCTGCGTGCGTGTGTGTGTGTGTGTGTGTGTGTGTGTGTGTGTGTGTGCGTGTGTGTGTGTGTGTGTGTGTGTGTGTGTGTGTGTGTCCAGGTCAAAGCATGAGGAGATAGATCTTGTGAGTGTAGATGAGTTCTACCAGGAGGCCCCCCCTGAGGTATCCCGCACCCCCCTCACCAAGGACGACACCCACCAACTCACGCTGGCCAGGCTGGACTGGGAACTGGAGCAAAGGAAGAGGTGCCGCACACACTGAGAAACCTTTCTTGCTCTGTAGATTAGCTGAGCAGTACATGAGCTCCCACTGTTGTGTGTGTGTAGGCTGGCTGAGCAGTACATGAGCTCCCACTGTTGTGTGTGTGTTTAGGCTGGCTGAGCAGTACAGGGAGTCTCTCTCCAGTAAGGAGAAGATCCAGAAAGGCATTGAGGTGAAGAAGGAACACCTGAGTTCTCTACAGCCTGGACTCAACGCTATCATGCAGGTAACATACACTCTTTGTAACTCACACTCCTGTGACCTTCCAGGCCTGAAGCCTAATCCTGTCCCCTTCCCCAGGCATCCCTCCCAGTCCAGGAGTATCTCTCCATGCCATTTGAACAGACCCAGAGACAGACAGAGATCGCCCGCCACCTTCCCACCTCTCTCTATGTCCTACTGGTACAGGCCAGTGCTTACGGACAGGCCTGCGGTGAGCGTTTGTGTGTGTTCACTTACATATGTGAACGCGACTGTGTGCCAGACATTTTTTTAAATTGTCACATTATCCATTTTGATGAGGACATGCGGTTTTTATGCGTTTTGTGTTTGTGTGTGTTTCAGATAAGAGCCTGAGTGTGTCCATCAGTGGAGACGTGGACGAGGCCAAAGCTCTGTCTAAACCTCCAGAGGACTCCCAGGGTAAGACTGCAGCACACCTGCCTGGCTGCATGTTAATCACCCTATATTATGTGTGCGTGTGAGTGTTCGACAGGGCAGTGATTTAAATAGAGAAACGTGTATGTGTATTTTGACTGTGTGTATCTAAGTGTGTGTCATTTGATTGTCTCTCCTCTCTAGATGATGATTCTGGGGATTCTGATGCAGAGGAAGAACAGGAGAAAACGGTGAGTGTGAGAGTATGCCACACCATGCTGCCACTAGAGGCCCCTGTAATACCACACACACACACACACACGTGTCAGGGTCAACGAGTTCACCTCTCCTATACCCAACCCTCCTACGTACACACATTTTAAATTGCCTATTGTTATTATTTATTGATTGATTCATATTTCTGCTGAAAGCAACTGTCTGTGGTTGCCTGGACACATTACTGCTGCTCTGCCACACCTCAGCTGAAACTCCTTTTCACCTCTCTTCCCTCCCTCCCTTCCCACCAGCTAGGCCTTCTCTTTCTCTGTGAAATATGTATGATCTGATTGTCTCTATTGAATACTCCTCCTATCATCTTAATAGCAGATGATCACTTATAGATTGCTTCCCAAGTGGCACCCTATTCCCTATATCAAGGGTTCCCAAACTTTTTCACTCAGGCCCCCCTTCCAGCATTGATGAACATCCTGCGATGTCTATTTCTATGGAAACAAGCACTGTTCATGACACAAACTGTTTACAATTTTAAAAATAATAATAATAATCTTGCAATTCTAAACATTTTGCCATGTCTAATGTGTATTCTTGTGACATTTGAGTGACTCCAACATTACCACAAAAAACCTAGCTAAAAAACATTATCTGACATGGGCTAGTTGATCTGGACATTTCTGACTAGTTATGGTTCTCTAAGGTATGCAACTGATGATGAACTACCCAATTTCAAAATTGCAACTTGTGCATTCTACTATTACAACTTTCATAAGGAAGTTGAAAGCCAGACTGAGTTCCCCCAAAAGTGTGTATATACGCACGTACGTACGTATGTATATATGTGTGCCTTCGGAAAGTATTCAGACCCCTTCACTTTTTCCACTTTTTGTTACGTTTATTCTAAAATAGATTAATTAAAAAATCCTCAGTAATCTACACACACTACCCAATAATGAAAGCGAAATGTTTTTTTTTTAAATTGGTGAAAATTTATTAAACACTTTTTTTTTATACCTTATTTTCATAACTATTCAGACCCATGTGACTTGAATTTGAGCTCCGGTCCATCCTGTTTCTATTGATCATCCTTGAGATGTTTCTACAACTTGATTGGAGTCCACCTGTGGTAAATTCAATTGATTGGACATGATTTGGAAAGGCACACACCTGTCTATAAAAAGTCACACAGTAGACAGTGCATGTCAGAGCAAAAACCAAGCCATGAGGTTGATGGAATTGCCAGGAGAGCGCAGAGACAAGATTGTGTCGAGGCACATATCTGGAGAAGGGTACCAAAAAATGTTGCAGCATTGAATGGCCTCTTTCGTTCTTAAATGAAGAATGATGGAGACACCAAGACTCTTCCAAGAGCTGGCCGCCCGGCTACACTGAGCAATCGGGGGAGAAGGGCCTTGGTCAGGGAGGTGACCAAGAACCCGATGGTCACTGACAGAGCTGCAGAGTTCCTCTGTGGAGATTGGAGAACCTTCCAGAAGGACAACCCTCTCTGCAGCGCTCCAACAATCAGGCCTTTATGGTAGAATGGTCAGATGGAAGCCACTCCTCATTAAAAGGCACATGACAGCCCACTTAGAGTTTGTCAAAATGCACCTAAAGACTCTCAGACCATGAGAAACAAGATTCTCTGGTCTGATGTAACCAAGATTCAACTCTTTGGCTTGAATGCCAAGCGTCACATCTGGAGGAAACCTGGAACGATCCCTATGGTGAAGCATGGTGGTGGCAGAATAATGCTGAGGTGATGTTTTCAGTGGAAAGTACTAGGAGGCCAGTCAGGAACGAGGGAAAGATGAACGGCGCATCGTACAGAGAGATCCTTGATGAAAACCTGCTCCAGAGAACCCAGGACCTCAGACTGGGGTGAAGGTTCACCTTCCAACAGGACAACAACCTTGAGCACACAGCCAAGACAACTCAGGAGTGGCTTCAGGACAAGTCGTTGAATGTCCTTGAGTGGCCCAGCCAGAACCCAGACTTAAACCTTAAATGGAACATCTCTGGAGGAAACCTGAAAATAGCTGTGCAGCAACTTTCCTCATCCAACCTGACACAGCTTGAGAGGATCTACTGAGAATGATGGGAGAAACTCCCCAAATACAGGTCTGCCAAGCTTGTAGAGTCATACCCAAGAAGACGCAAAGCTGTAATCACTGCCAAAGGTGCTTCAACAAAGTACTAAGTAAAGGGTCTGAATACTTATGTAAATGTAATATTTCAGTTTAAATGTTTGTATAAATTAGCACTAATTTTTTTTACTGTTTTTGCTTTACATTATGGGATATTGTGTGTATTTTAGAATAAGGCTGCAACCTAACAATGTGGAAAAAGTAAAGGATCAGAATACATTCCAATGCGCTTTACCAGCGCTCTGGTCTAAAGTAGTGCACTATATAAGGCATAAGGTCAAATATATATCTATATATTTACACACTGAGTATAGAAAATAGGTTAATTCAGGTGAAAGTTATGATCCCTTGTTGATGTCACTTGTTAAATCCATTTCAATCAGTGTAGATGAAGGGTAGGAGACCGATTTTTAAAGAAGGGTTTTTAACCGTTGAGACAATTGAGACCTGGATTGTGTATGTGTGTCATTCAGAGGGTGAATGGGCAAGACAAAAGATTTAAGTGCCTTTTGAACGGGGTATGGTAGTAGGTGACAGGTTGCGCACCGGTTTGTGTCAAGAAGTACAACGCTCCTGGGTTTTTCACGCACAACAGTTTCCCGTGTGTATCAAGAATGGTCCACCACCCAAAGGACATCCAGCCAACTTGACACAACTGTGGGAAGCATTGAAGTCAACATGGGCCAGCATCCCTGTGGAAAGCTTTCGACACCTCGTAGAGTCCATGCTCCAACAAATTGAGGCTGTTCTGAGGGCAAAGAGGGAGGGGTGCAACTCCATTTTTGGAATGTTTGGTTAAGTTAGTGTAGACATCAGTACATCTGATTAATGAGCAGTAGAACATGAGTGTGATTACATAGTAATGGTAATTCTCTGTGTGTGTGTAGAAGAGGAGGAGACCTACTACAGGTGGACAGCTGGATGATAAGAGACGTGAAATGCTGAAGAGACACCCTCTCTCCCTCTGCCTAGACCTCAGATGCAAAGGTACACACACACACACTTTCTATTCCAGTAGTTTCTGTGTGTCAGCCTCTCACAGATAATGCTGTTTTTTTTATCTCTGTGAAAGACTGCAGTACTCCGTCACTGCTCCTCCACACGGTTCCTGTGTGACAGGCAGCAGGACGCTGTCACTGCTTCTTAGTCTCTCTGGGACAGTAAAGGGGAGAAATGACATCATTCCGAGCTACAGTTGAAGTCAGAAGTTTACATACACCTTAGCCAAATGCATTTAAACTCAGTTTTTCGCAATTCCTAACATATTAATCCTAGTAAAAATTCCCTGTCTTAGGTCAGTTAGGATCACCACTTTATTTTAAAAATGTGAAATGTCAGAATAATAGTAGAGTGATTTATTTCAGCTTTTATTTCTTTCATCACATTCCCAGTGGGTCAGAAGTTTACATACTAATTGAGTGTATTTGGTAGCATTGCCTTTTAAATTGTTCAACTTGAGTCAAAAAGTTTCAGGTGTCCTTCCACAAGCTTCCCACAATAAGTTGGGTGAATTCCTACTGACAGAGCTGGTGTAACTGAGTCAGGTTTGTAGGCCTCCTTGCTCGCACACGCTTTTTCAGTTCTGCCCACATATTTTCTATAGTATTAAGGTCAAGGCTTTGTGATGTCCATTCCAATACCTTGACTTAGTTGTCCTTAAGCCATTTTGCCACAACATTGGAAGTATGTTTGTGGTTAATGTCCATTTGGAAGACCCATTTGCGACCAAGCTTTAACTTCCTGACTGATGTCTTGAGATGTTGCTCCCCCTTTTTCCTCCAAACATAACGATGGTCATTATGTCCAAACAGTTCTATTTTTGTTTCATCAGACCAGAGGACATTTCTCCAAAAAGTACAGTCTTTGTCCCCATGTGCAGTTGCAAACTGTAGTCTGGCTTTTTTATGGTGGTTTTGGAGCAGTGGCTTCTTCCTTGCTGAGCAGCCTTTCAGGTTATGTCGATATAGGACTCGTTTTACTGTGAATATAGATACTTTTGTACCTGTTTCCTCCAGCATCTTTACAAGGTTCTTTGTTGTTGTTCTGGGATTGATTTGCACTTTTCGCACCAAAGTACGTTCATCTCTAGGAGACAGAATGCGTCTCCTTCCTGAGCGGTATGACGGCTATGTGGTCCCATGGTGTTTATACTTGCGTACTATTGTTTGTATAGATGAACGTGGTACCTTCAGGCATTTGGAAATTACTCCCAAGGATGAACCAATTACTCCCAAGGATGAATCTACATTTTTTTTTCTGAGGTCTTGGCTGTTTTAATTGAATTTTCCCATGATGTCAAGTAAAGAGGCACTGTTTGAAGGTAGGCCTTGAAATACATCTACAGGTACATCTCCAATTGACTCAAATTATGTAAATTAGACTATCAGAAGCTTCTTGTCATGCACAAAGTAGATGTCCTAACCGACTTGCCAAAACTATAGTTTGTTAACAATCAATTTGTGGAGTGGTTGAAAAACAAGTTTTAATGACTAAGTGTATGTATACTTCCAACTTCAACTGTATATGACTGTTAGAAATGGATATTAATGGTGGTGATAAGGATTTTGTGGTGCAGTGTATATGGTGATGGTTAAGTGCATAGATTGAACAAGAATTGTTAATTTAGTGTAATCAACAATAACATCACTACTAAGGTTACGCAATGTCGCCTCGTCTCTCCTGGCTCTGCAGTCAGACAGAACCCAATGCACCCTGAGAGACGGACACCCAGACACACACTCTCACAAATATACACAAACACATACGCAGCTTTTACTGCTTCAAACCGCCAAAAGCTGCTTCATGGTTTAGAGCAGTGGTTCCCAACCTTTTTCAGTTACTGTACCACCAACTGAAGCCTATGGTCTCATGAGTCTTCTAAAATACCCCCTGTGGATAGGCCCAGTACCCCCCATGGGTCAACAGAGAGCGGACAACAGAGCGTGAGAGGAGGCTGATGTAAATGTGCTTAAAATAAGGTGTGAGTGCTGCAGCGCTACAGTGCTGCCAGCTCCACACACACACACACACATACCGTCCTCTCCTCCCTGCCTGCAGCGCAACATCGCTGCCAGCTCCACACACACATACCATCCGCTCCTCCCTGCTTGCTTGCCAGTGGATAGAGTTACGCCTGCAATGCAGAACATCCCCCTCCCCTCTCACCTCATCCCTCCTCCTCTTTACCGTCTCTCCCTCCCTTCCTCCTCTTCTCCATTCCCCAGTTCCTCTCTTCCTCCCCTCCTTCCCCTGTCAGCAAGATAATGCCTCACTTCATCCTATATAGTACTTGTGAACTCTGTTTTTGGCTGCTATGAAGCCAGCGCTCTTCTATTTTCAAACTCTAGCGCCAGGATTGGTTATTTACCTGTCGTATATGAGCTCACTTGCGCTGAAGTGGGAGGGGTGGCAATATCTGAAGTGTGTCCTTGAAAACGTGCGCCGAATTATGCGCTGGTAGGGCTATTTAAGACCAACCGAAAGCTGGTCTTAGCGCTAACACTGTTGGTTATGGTGATTTTAACATGGGTTATGGCATGGATTTTAACATTGGAAGTGCAGCCTATCTAACCCTGAAGCACAGTGCCCATATGTAACAGTATAATCTTAGACCTTCCCCTCGCCCATACCCGGGCGCGAACCAGGGAGCCTCTGCACACATCAACAATACTCACCCTCGAAGCATCGTTACCCATCGCTCCACAAAAGCCGCGGCCCTTGCAGAGCAAGGGGAACTACTACTTCAAGGTCTCAGAGCAAGTGACGTCACCGATTGAAACACTATTTAGCGCGCACCACCGCTAACTAAGCTAGCGTTTCACATCCGTTACACATATACACATGGAACAAGAGATGTGCTTTTTGTGCCCATAAACCTCATATTTAGAAACACAAACTCGTGTTTTTTTCCCCCCTCAATGAAAGCTGTTTTTTTTTCCTGTTCAATTCATTCGTCAAGTAGTCAAGACTGTTGATGAAGAGTTTGACTCATGAGTCCGCTTTGAAATGAGTCTTAATCACCAAAGTTTGGCGGCAGCAAAACAGTGAGCGGACATCCCCTTTTTATCTATGTAGGCGATTGTACATTATTTTAGCCAGCTCATGTTATTATTTTGGATGTGCTTAAAATACCCTCCATGTAGGCTATATGCCCATCATGGAACGAGAGATGAGATAATCCAGTGACATTTATATTCAGAAACTTGCAAGCCTACCCTTACGCTACTATAATGAAAGCTAGTTCAACAGCTATGCGTCTTCCTTATCCTGGCCATTCATTAGCCACGTAGCCTATCGCATCATACTAAGTGAACCCCTGTCCCTCTGTGTCTAGACGGCAGTGTGCTGCATCTGTTCTTCTACTACCTGATGAACCTGAACATCATGACTGTCAAGGCCAAAGTCTCCACCGCCACAGATCTCACTGGAGCCATCAGCGCCGGGTGCGTGTGTGTGCTTGCGTGTGTTTGGGGAGTGCCTGTCTGTCTGTCTGTCTGTCTGTCTTGTAATGATTCTATTTTCTGCCAGGGAGCTGTTAAACTCTGGCACGCTGCTCAACTGCCTGTATGCCAACGACCAGGGGTGCGAAACGCCCAACCCCTCTAACCGCTACCAGTTTGATAAAGTGGGGTAAGGATGCTGTCCTAAAGCCCAACACCTATATACACAGTGTGTACAGTTGCTTCAGTATCAGTACAGCTATTGTTTAATTGTAGGATCAGTATTAATTTATATATTTTGTGTTATTGTAGGATCAGTTCATTTGGAGATTACGTGGCAGAAATGGGTCATCCCTACCTGTGGGTGCAGAGTCTGGGAGGACTGAAGTTCCCCAGTGACGCCCCAGAGGTGTGTGAGTGGCCCTCCCATTGCATTTAATGAAGTGTCTGCTGCTATGGTGTGCTTCTTTCTCTCCGTGTGTGTGTGTGTGTGTGTGTGTGTGTGTGTGTGTGTTTTAAGCCTACCGTGTGTGTTTCAGGGTTTGCATGCAGGCAGTTCTCTGAGTGCCAGTCACATGGAAAGCACCATGAAGCTGCTGAGAGGACGGGTCCTGTCACGCATGGCCCTGCACAAACAGTTCTCCTCACTAGGTATACACACGCCTGGCCCTGCACAAACAGTTCTCCTCACTAGGTATACACACGCCTGGCCCTGCACAAACAGTTCTCCTCACTAGGTATACACACGCCTGGCCCTGCACAAACAGTTCTCCTCACTAGGTATACACACGCCTGGCCCTGCACAAACAGTTCTCCTCACTAGGTATACACATGCCTGGCCCTGCACAAACAGTTCTCCTCACTAGGTATACACACGCCTGGCCCTGCACAAACAGTTCTCCTCACTAGGTATACACATGCCTGGCCCTGCACAAACAGTTCTCCTCACTAGGTATACACATGCCTGGCCCTGCACAAACAGTTCTCCTCACTAGGTATACACACCCCTGGCCCTGCACAAACAGTTCTCCTCACTAGGTATACACACGCCTGGCCCTGCACAAACAGTTCTCCTCACTAGGTATACACATGCCTGGCCCTGCACAAACAGTTCTCCTCACTAGGTATACACATGCCTGGCCCTGCACAAACAGTTCTCCTCACTAGGTATACACATGCCTGGCCCTGCACAAACAGTTCTCCTCACTAGGTATACACACGCCTGGCCCTGCACAAACAGTTCTCCTCACTAGGTATACACACGCCTGGCCCTGCACAAACAGTTCTCCTCACTAGGTATACACATGCCTGGCCCTGCACAAACAGTTCTCCTCACTAGGTATACACACGCCTGGCCCTGCACAAACAGTTCTCCTCACTAGGTATACACATGCCTGGCCCTGCACAAACAGTTCTCCTCACTAGGTATACACATGCCTGGCCCTGCACAAACAGTTCTCCTCACTAGGTATACACACGCCTGGCCCTGCACAAACAGTTCTCCTCACTAGGTATACACACGCCTGGCCCTGCACAAACAGTTCTCCTCACTAGGTATACACACGCCTGGCCCTGCACAAACAGTTCTCCTCACTAGGTATACACACGCCTGGCCCTGCACAAACAGTTCTCCTCACTAGGTATACACACGCCTGGCCCTGCACAAACAGTTCTCCTCACTAGGTATACACACGCCTGGCCCTGCACAAACAGTTCTCCTCACTAGGTATACACACGCCTGGCCCTGCACAAACAGTTCTCCTCACTAGGTATACACACGCCTGGCCCTGCACAAACAGTTCTCCTCACTAGGTATACACACGCCTGGCCCTGCACAAACAGTTCTCCTCACTAGGTATACACTCGCCTGGCCCTGCACAAACAGTTCTCCTCACTAGGTATACACACGCCTGGCCCTGCACAAACAGTTCTCCTCACTAGGTATACACACGCCTGGCCCTGCACAAACAGTTCTGCTCACTAGGTATACACACGCCTGGCCCTGCACAAACAGTTCTCCTCACTAGGTATACACACGCCTGGCCCTGCACAAACAGTTCTCCTCACTAGGTATACACACGCCTGGCCCTGCACAAACAGTTCTCCTCACTAGGTATACACATGCCTGGCCCTGCACAAACAGTTCTCCTCACTAGGTATACACATGCCTGGCCCTGCACAAACAGTTCTCCTCACTAGGTATACACATGCCTGGCCCTGCACAAACAGTTCTCCTCACTAGGTATACACACACCTGGCCCTGCACAAACAGTTCTCCTCACTAGGTATACACACGCCTGGCCCTGCACAAACAGTTCTCCTCACTAGGTATACACACGCCTGGCCCTGCACAAACAGTTCTCCTCACTAGGTATACACACGCCTGGCCCTGCACAAACAGTTCTCCTCACTAGGTATACACACGCCTGGCCCTGCACAAACAGTTCTCCTCACTAGGTATACACATGCCTGGCCCTGCACAAACAGTTCTCCTCACTAGGTATACACACGCATGGCCCTGCACAAACAGTTCTCCTCACTAGGTATACACACGCCTGGCCCTGCACAAACAGTTCTCCTCACTAGGTATACACACGTCTGGCCCTGCACAAACAGTTCTCCTCACTAGGTATACACACGCCTGGCCCTGCACAAACAGTTCTCCTCACTAGGTATACACACGCCTGGCCCTGCACAAACAGTTCTCCTCACTAGGTATACACACGCCTGGCCCTGCACAAACAGTTCTCCTCACTAGGTATACACACGCCTGGCCCTGCACAAACAGTTCTCCTCACTAGGTATACACACGCATGGCCCTGCACAAACAGTTCTCCTCACTAGGTATACACACGCCTGGCCCTGCACAAACAGTTCTCCTCACTAGGTATACACACGCCTGGCCCTGCACAAACAGTTCTCCTCACTAGGTATACACATGCCTGGCCCTGCACAAACAGTTCTCCTCACTAGGTATACACATGCCTGGCCCTGCACAAACAGTTCTCCTCACTAGGTATACACATGCCTGGCCCTGCACAAACAGTTCTCCTCACTAGGTATACACATGCCTGGCCCTGCACAAACAGTTCTCCTCACTAGGTATACACATGCCTGGCCCTGCACAAACAGTTCTCCTCACTAGGTATACACATGCCTGGCCCTGCACAAACAGTTCTCCTCACATTTCTCATCACTGGGTACACGCACACAGACAATAAAATACATGTTTAAGGTATTATATGCGTGTGTGTTTTTCAGAGCACAGTATTGTTCCAGTGTCCAGTGAGTGCAAGCACCTGTTCCCTGCTAAGGTTCTCTCTCGCCTGGCTCGCTGGACTACCATCACACACCAGGAGTACACGGTACGAACACACAAAACACTTCCTCACATTTTGTTTGCTGTCAACACAACCGAGGAGTACACAGGAAGTACACAACTTTGACTACAACTCAACCTCACACTCAATATAACAATTTCTGACTCTCATTGTAGCTGCTGTGTAGATGGTGTGGCTATAAAAGGCATTGTGGTTTAATTAAATAAACCATATAGTTTACTATTCTTTGTGTTCTCTCTCGCTCTATAGAATCTGGTGTTCACGCAGCATGTGTCAGAAGCAGGTCTGGCTCGGGAAACTGACCTCTTCTTCATAGCTGTGTTGGAGAGAGGAACAGGTAATTAATTACCAGGGGTTAAAGTGATGATTCACTACGTAATATATTAAGACATTCCTGAAGAATTGGAGGCCTGTCTGCTTTGTTTGGACAAATTCTTTAGAAAAGTCAGGGAAATAAATTATATTTTTCCCTTCCAGCTCGTCTTCAGGCTGCGGTGGTGTTGAACCCCCGTTACCCAGTCATTTCTCCTCTCTTTGCTGTCTCAATCAGCTGGAAGGGGGAGCGCAGTGGACGTACTGACGACAACCTTCGAGTGAGTATACACACCCATCACACGCTGTGAATACGAGACGCTATCACAGGGAAGGGCAAATCTATATGCTGTTATGCCCTTTGATGTTAGTGGTTAGACACTCACCGGCTGTGATTGACACGTCTAACCCCTCCCCCAGGCCATGGAGAGTGAGGTGAACGTTTTCAAATCAGAGCTCCAGGGGCCCCGCCCAGGCCACCAGCTGCTGACCAATCAGGTAGCTCGTCTGGGTGTCTGTCTGGATGTGTACCTGGAAACTGATGGACAGGACGACAGTGTGGAGGGACCACGGGAGTTCCCCAGAGAGAAGATGTGTCTACGCACTGTCAGGTACACGTACATACACAAAGTTGGCGTCGGTCGACATGGCCATTTTTGTTGTTGTTCTCACATTATTAGCCCAGAATGTTTTTTGCATTATTACATACAGCCAGAAATAACTTTTGGATATCAGAGCGGCAGTAACTCGCCAGCGTTTCAACCAGAATTGGATCCTGAATTGGATCCTTTGTTGGTACCCCCCAAAGCAATTTAACTTATCCCAGTGGCTGCTCCAAGACGCCGCCAGTGGAGAAGAGGTATTTGGAGTGGAGGCGGGCACACCATCCACCGCTTCTGAGTAATGTTCAGTCAGCTGGACAATAAAGTAGACAAGCTCAGGGTGAGGATCTCCTTCCAGAGAGACTTCAAGGACTGTAACATACTCTGTTTCACGGAATCATGGCTCTCTCTGGATATACTGTCCCCTTCCATATAGCCATCTGGGTTCTCAGTACATCGCGCAGATAGGAATAAAGAACTCTCAGGGAAGAAGAAAAGTGGGGGTGTATGCTTCATGATTACCTACTCATGGCGAGATTGTGGTAACATACAGGAACTCAAGTTCTTTTTTTCACCCGACGTAGAATACCTCACAATCAAATGTTGATTGCATTACCTCCTAAGATAATTGTCTTAGGAGGTAATTGTCACAGCCATGTCTATTCCCCCTCAAGCCGGTACCACGACGGCTCTCAAGGAACTACGCTGGACTTTGTGCAAACTGGAAACCGCATATCCTGAGACCACATTTATTGTAGCTGGGAACTTTAATAAAGCAAATCTGAGGAAAACGCTACCTAAGTTTTATCGACATATACTCGCGCTTCAAAAACTCTGAAACATTGTTTCTCTTCCTTCCAGGATGGCTACAAGGCCCTCCCCGCCCTCACTTCGGCATATCAGATCACAACTCCATTCTGCTCCTCCCTTCCTATAGGCAGAAACTCAAACAAGAAGTACCTGTTCCACGGTCTATTCAACGCTGGTCTGACCAATCGGAATCCATGCTTCAAGATTGTTTTGATCACCAGGACTGGGATATGCTCTAGGTTGCCTCTGAGAATAACATTGACCTATACGCTGACACATGGTGACTAAGTTCATCATGAAGTATAAAGGGGATGTTGTTGCAACTGTGACAATTAAAAACTATTCAAACCAAAAACCGTGGATAGATGGCAGCAATTGCGCAAACCTGAAAGTGTGAACCACCGCATTTAACCACAGCAAGGTGACTGGGAATATGGCTAAATAGAAACAGTCCAGTTATGCCCTCCGCAACGAAGTCAAACAGGCAAAACGTCAGTACAGAGACAAAGTGGAGTCACAATTCAATGGCTCACACACGAGATGTATGTGGCAGGGGCTCCAGACAATCTGCGATTTATAAAGATAAAACCAGCCACGTCGCGGACACTGACGTCTTGCTCCCGAACAAGCTAAACAACACCTTTGCCCGCTTTGAGGATAACACAGTGCTGCCGACACGGGCCACTCTCGAGGACTGGGAGCTCTCGTTCTTCGTGGCCGACGTGAGTAAGCGTGTTAACCCTTGCTTGGCTACCGGCCTAGGCAGCATATTCAATCTCTCCCTATCCCAGTCTGCTGTCCCCACTTGCTTCAAGATGTCCACCATTGTTCCTGTACTCAAGAAAGTAAAGTTAACTGAGCTAAATGACCATTGCCCTGTAGCACTCACTTCTGTCATCATGAAGTGCCTTGAGAGGTTAGATAAGGATCATATCACCTCCACCTTATCTGACACCCTAAACCCATATCAATTTGCATACAACCCCAACAGATCCACAGATGATGCAGTCTCTATTGCACTCCACACTGCCCTTTCCCACCTGGACAAAAGGAACACCTATTCATAGACGACAGCTCAACGCTCAACACCATAGTGCCCTCAAAGCTCATCAATAAGCTAAGCACCCTGGGACTTAACACCTCCCTCTGCAACTGGATCCTGGACTTCCTGAGGGGCCACCCCCAGGTGGTAAGGGTAGGTAACAACACATCTGCCACGCTGATCCTCAACACAGGGGCCCTTCAGGGGTGCGTGATCAGCCCCCTTCTGTACTCCCTGTTCACTCATTACTGCACGGCTAGGCATGACTCCAACACATCATTATATTTGCCGATGACACAACAGTGGTAGGCCTGATCACCGACAACAACGAGACAGCCTACAGGGAAGAGGTCAGAGACCTGGCCGTGTGGTGCCAGGACAACAACCTCTCCCTCAATGTGATCAAGACAAAGGAGATGATTGTGGACTACAGGAAAAAGAGGACAGAGCATGCCCCCATTCTCATCGACTGGGCTGCAGTGGAGCAGGTCGAGAGTTTCATGTTCCTTGGTGTCCACATCACTAACAAACTAACATGGTCCAAGCACACCATAACAGTCGTGAAGCGGGCACAACAAAACCTATTCCCCCTCAGGAGACTGAAAAGATTTGGCATGGGTCCTCAGATCCTCGAAAGGATCTACAACTGCACCATCGAGAGCACTGGTTGCATCACTGCCTGGTATGGCAACTGCTCGGCCTCTGAACGCAAGACACTACAGAGGGTAGTGTGAACGGCCCAGTACATCACTGGGGCCAAGCTTCCTGCCATCCAGGACCTCTATACCAGGCGGTGTCAGAGAAAGGCCCTAAAGATTGTCAATGACTCCAGCCACCCTAGTCATAAACTGTTCTCTCTGCTACCACATGGCAAGCAGTACCGGAGCCAAGTCTAGGTCCAACAGGCTTCTAAACAGCTTCTACTCCCAAGCCATAAGACGCCTGAACATCTAGTCAAATGTCTACCCAGACTACTCGCATTGTCCCCTCCCCTCTCCACACCACATCTCTGTTGTCATCTATGCATAGTCACTTTAATTAATTAACTCTACCTACATGTACATACTACCTCAACTAACCGGTGCCCCCGCACATTGACTCTGTACCGGCTCCCCCCTGTATATATATATATATATTTGTTTTTACTGCTCCTCTTTAATTACTTGAGTTTGAGTTTTATTTTATTTTTACAGGGACAGTGCACATTAATCAACGTTTCAGTAAAAGTGCCGGTTTTAGCCAGCCGGCTAATTTTCAACCGCAGTCCCTGGGCAGGTTATTAAAAACAATTACAATATAGACAATCATTGAGCAGTGAGCACACGCAGAGCAACATAGGACAAGCAAGACATAGCATACAGACAGAGCAACATAGGACAAGCAAGACGTAACATACAGACAGAGCAACGTAGAACAAAAAGCAGCAAGACAAAATTGTTTCCACACCTCACAAGCTACAGACAACATGGAAAGTGGCAATACACAGCTAGGGATTATGATCACACATCTGATTGACCTTTAGCCATGTATTCATACATTTTGTGAAAGTGTGATAGGTGGTGCAGTTATGTGTTTCTGATGGCAGTGTATTCCCGACATGGGAAGCTCTCACAGAGAAAATGGATTTACTAAAGGTGACTATACAGTCACCTCTCATGGCAGACCTTTTGGATCTGCTGCCATATGTTTGGGTTTTCTGTTTAACAAAAATACTGAGTGGAAGGGGAGTCATTTAGGATCTTGAATACAAGACATGCATTGGTGTATTGCACAAGATTTTCCAAACTCAGGAGCTCATGCTTTCTGAGGATGTAACAGTGATGATGGCTATTGGGCTTCCTATCAAGCACTTTGAGAGCCTGTTTGTAGAGAGACTGAATAGGTTTTAATGTTGTACAGCAAGCTTGGGCCCAACTAGTAATGCAGTATGTTAAGTGGGGGAGTATCATAGATTTGAAGTACAGTTTTGCTACCTCTGTAGTCAAACAATTTCGTATAAATCGGAAATTAGCTAGGTTGAATTTGGTTATCTGAATGACCTTTTTCACATGCTTTTTAAAAGAGAGGTTGGAATCAAGTATGATGCCAAGGTACTTAAAATCAGATACCACCTGGAGCTTCTCCCCTGACACATAGACATCTGGTTCAGTAGCATCTGTTGCCCTCTTTGTGAAGAACATGCAAACAGTTTTTTTCACATTAAGATGCAAGCACGAGTCACTGAGCCACTTTGTAACCTGGACCATTACAGTAGTGCTAAGAGTGGGCGACAGCTCATTGCTCACTCTGACACACTGAGTTCTGCCTTCAAGGTATGATTTCATCCATCTCAAGGCATCGGGGGAAAGTTCATCTTGGACAATTTTGTAATGAGAATCTCATGGTTAACAGTATCAAAAGCCTTCCTTAGGTCCAGAAACAGCCCCAACAACGTCCCTTTTGTCCATCTTGGACTTCACATTTTCCAGAAGAAAGCAGTTGGCCGTTTCTGTGGAGTGTTTCGTTCTGAAGCCAAACTGCATGGAATGTAATGTGAAGGGGCTGTTGAGGTGGGCAATTAGTTGTTCTGCTACACACTTTTCAACAACCTTTGACACCACAGGTAGTATACTAATGGGCCTGTAGTTACTCACGTCAGCAGGGTCGCCCGATTTAAAGATGGCCGTCATTATGGCCTACCTCCAATTCCTTGGAAACACCACGAGACTAATAGATGTGTTGGTGACCTTAGTAATGGGGCCAATTACTTGTTCATTTTATCTTCTATCTGTATTTTTTGAAACTGTACTCTCGGTTAGGGTCTCGTAAGTAAGCATTTCACTGTAAGGTCTACACCTGTTGTATTCTGCGCATGTGACTAATACAATTTTATTTGATCAATTGACACACAATACCCCATAATGACAAAGCGAAAAAATATGTTTCGTATTTTTTTATTTTTCACATGTATTAAAAATAAAAAACAGATTACATATGTAAATAAGGTTTCAGACTCTATGCTATATGACTTGAATTTAAGCTTGGGTGCATCCTGTTTCCGTTGATCATCCTTGATGTTTCTACAACTTGATTGGAGTCCACCTGTTAAATTAATTGGATATGATTTGGAAAGGCACACAACTGTCTATATAAGGTCCCACAGTTGACAGTGTATGTCAGAGCAAAAACCAAGCCATGAGGTCGAAGGAATTGTCCGTAGAGCTCCGAGACAGGATTGTGTCGGCAAAGATCTGGGGAAGGGTACAAAAAATGTCTGCAGCATTGAAGGTCCCCAAGAACACAGTGGCCTCCATCATTCTTAAAATGGAAGAAGTTTGGAACCACCAAGACTCTTCCTAGAGCTGGCCGCCCGGCATAACTGGGCAAACGGGGAAAAGGGCCTTGGTCAGGGAGGTGACCAAGAACCTGATGGTCACTCTGACAGTGCTCCGGAGTTCCTTCCTTTATGGAAATTGGAGAACCTTCCAGAAGGACAAGCATCTCTGCAGCACTCCATCAATCAGGCCTTTATGGTAGAGTGGCCAGACGGAAGCAACTCCTCAGTAAAAGGAACATGACAGCCCGCTTGGAGTTTGCCAAAAGGCACCTAAAGGACAAAATTGTCTGGTGAAACCAAGATTGAACTCTTTGGCTTGAATGCCGTGACTTCTGGAGTAAACCTGGCACCATCCCTATGGTGAAGCGTGGTGGCAGCATCATGCTGTGGGGATTTCTTTCAGCGGCAGGGACTGGGACACTACTCGGGATCAAAGGAAAGATGAACAGAGCAAAGTACAGAGGGATCCTTGATGAAAACCTGCTCCAAGAGCGCTCAGGACAGACTGGGGCAAATGTTCACCTTCCAACAGGACATCGACCCTAAGCACACAGCCAGGACAACGCAGGAGTGGCTTCGGGACAAGTCTCTGAATGTCCTTAAGTGGCCCAGCCAGAGCCCGGACTTGAACCCAGTCGAACATATCAGGAGAAACTAGAAAATAGCAGTGCAGCGACATTCCCCATCCAACCGGACAGAGGATCTGCAGAGATGAATGAGAAACTCCCCAAATACAGGTGTGCCAAGCTTGTAGCGTCATACCCAAGAAGACTCGGGCTGTAATGCTGCCAAAGGTGCTTCAACAAATTACTGAGTAAAGTGTCTGAATACTTATGTAAATGTGACATTTCAGTAGTTTTTTTATAAATTAGCAAAACATTTCTAACCTGTTTTTGCTTTGTTATTATGAGGTATTGTGTGTAGATTGAGGGGAAATAACAATTTAATCAATTTTAAGGCTGTAACGTAACAATGAGGAAAAAGTGTAGGGGTCTGAATACGTACCCAAATGCACTGTATGTATATACACACACACACAGCACCAGTCTAAAGTTTGGACGCACCAACTCATTCAAGGGTTTTTCTTTATTTTGACTATTTTCTACATTGTAGAATAATAGTGAAGACATCAAAACTATGAAATAACACAAATGGAATCATGCAGTAACTAAAAAAAGTGTTAAACAAATCAACATATAATATATATTTGAGATTCTTCAAAGTAGCCATCCTTTGCCTTGATGACTTATTTAATTTATTAAAATTTTTAATCTAAGCCCCCGTCCACGAAGGAGGCCTTTTGGTAGGACGTTATTGTCAATTGACTTGCCTAGTTAAATAAAATGACAGCTTTGCACACTCTTGGCATTCTCTCAACCAGCTTCATGAGTTAGTCACCTGGAATGCATTTCTATTAACATGTGTGCTTTTTTGAAAGTTCATTTGTGAAATTTCTTTCCTTAATGCTTTTCAGACAATCAGTTGTGTTGTGACAAGGTAAGGGTGGTATACAGAAGATAGCCCTATTTGGTAAAATATCAAGTCCATATTATGACAAGAACAGCTCAAATAAGCAGAGAGAAACGATAGTCCATCATTACTTTAAGACATGGTCAGTCAAATCGGAAAATTTCAAGGACTTTGAAAGTTTCTTCAAGCGCAGTCGCAAAAACCATCAAGCGCTATGATGAAACTGTCTCTCATGAGGAAAGGAAGGAAAGGAAGACCCAGAGTTACCTCTGCTGCAGAGGATGATACGTTCATTCGAGTTAATTCCACCTCAGATTGCAGCCCAAATAAATGCTTCACAGAGTTCAAGTAACAGACAAATCTCAACATCAACTGTTCAGAGGAGACCTTCATGGTCATATTGTTGCATAGAAACCACTACTAAAGGACACCAATAATGGGGAGATAGAATTTGATACACTGCCAATTTTGCAGGTTTCCCTACTTACAAAGCATGTAGAGGTCTGTCATTTTTATCATAGGTACATTTCAACTGTGAGAGAAGGAATCTAAAACAAAAATCCAGAAAATCACATTGTATGATTTTTAAGTAATTCATTTGCATTTTATTGCATGACATAAGTATTTGATACATCAGAAAAGCAGAACCTAATACTTACAGAAACCTTTGTTTGCAATTACAGAGATCATACATTTCCTGTAGTTCTTGACCAGGTTTGCACACACTACAGCAGGGAATTTGGCCCACTCCTCCCTACAGACCTTCTCCAGATCCTTCAGGTTTCGGGGCTGTCGCTGGGCAATACGGACTTTCTGCTCCCTCCAAAGATTTTCTATTGGGTTCAGGTCTGGAGACTGGCTAGGCCATTCCAGGACCTTGCGGTGCTTCTTACGGAGCCACTCCTTAGTTGTCCTGGCTGTGTGTTTCGGGTTGTTGTCATGCTGGAAGACCCAGCCTCGACCCATCTTCAATGCTCTTACTGAGGGAAGGAGGTTGTTGGCCAAGGTCTCGCGATACATGGCCCCATCCATCCTCCCCTCAATACGGTGCAGTCGTCCTGTCCCCTTTGCAGAAAAGCATCCCCAAAGAATGATGTTTCCACCTTCATGCTTCACGGTTGGGATGGTGTTCTTGGGGTTGTACTCATCCTTCTTCTTCCTCCAAACCTGGCGGGGGGAGTTTAGACCAAAAAAGCTCTATTTTTGTCTCATCAGACAACATGACCTTCTCCCATTCCTCCTGGATCATCCAGATGGTCATTGGGAAACTTCAGACGGGCCTGGACATGCGCTGGCTTGAGCAGGGGGACCTTGCGTGCTTTGCAGGATTTTAATCCTTGACGGTGTAGTGTGTTACTAATGGTTTCCTTTGAGACTGTGGTCCCAGCTCTCTTCAGGTCATTGACCAGGTCCTGCTGTGTAATTCTGGGCTGATCCCTCACCTTCCTCATGATCATTGATGCCCCACGAGGTGAGATCTTGCATGGAGCCCCAGACCGAGGGTGATTGACCGTCATCTTGAACTTCTTCCATTTTCTAATAATTGGGCCAACAGTTGTTGCCTTCTCACCAAGCTGCTTGCCTATTGTCCTGTAGCCCATCCCAGCCTTGTGCAGGTCTACAATTTTATCCCTGATGTCCTTACACAGCTCCCTGGTCTTGGCCATTGTAAAGAGGTTGGAGTCTGTTTGCTTGAGTGTGTGGACAGGTGCCGTTAATACAGGTAATGAGTGGAGAACAGGAGGGCTTCTTAAAGAAAAACTAACAGGGTTGTGAGAGCCGGAATTCTTACTGGTTGGTAGGTGATCAAATACTTATGTCATGCAATAAAATGCAAATTAATTACTTAATGTTACGGTTTTCTTTCTGTGAAGGAGAGGAGGACCAAAATGCAGAGTGGTTATTTGTTTACATCTTTAATAAAGATGAAAACACAAACAATACAAAACAACAAACGTAACGTGAAAACCTATACAGCCTATCTGGTGCAAACAAACACAGAGACAGGAACAATCACCCACGAAACACTCAAAGAATATGGCTGCCTAAATATGGTTCCCAATCAGAGACAACGATAAACACCTGCCTCTGATTGAGAACCACTTCAGGCAACCATAGACTTTCCTAGATAACCCCACTATACCACAATCCCAATACCTACAAAAAAAACGAGACAAAACACACCACATAATTAACCCATGTCACACCTTGGCCTGACCAAAATAATAAAGAAAACACAAAATACTAAGACCAGGGTGTGACACTTAAAAATCATACAATGTGATTTTCTGGATTTTTGTTTTAGATTCCGTCTCTCACAGTTGAAGTGTACCTATAATAAAAATTACAGACCTCTCTATATGCTTTGTAAGTAGGAAAACCTGCAAAATCGGCAGTGTATCAAATACTTGTTCTCCTCACTGTATATATTTTTTTCCCACCTGGAATTATAGCAGCTAACGACCCCTGAACGCACAGTTGCTAATCTGCGGCCTGCTAGCTATCTAAAGCACATTGGACTGCTGGCTTAAGAGGCCCTTCGGACATATTTCTTCGGCCACTATACATATTTTGCCAATTGGCCTGGTTTACCACACGGAGCCCTGCTGATCCGTCCGCTGATGTAACTGCACGGAGGCCACAACAGACTTTCCTCCGTCGCGTCATCCCTCTAAGACCTTTCTGTTAGCCTGCTAGCCCCGTGCCGCTAGCTGCCTGAAGCCACGCACTGGACTTGTATGATCATCCGGCTACGCATGCCTTTCCCTAACGTCACCATGCCGTGTCGATTGCTGTTCTGGTTTGTAACTATTGTTTTATTTCACTGTAGAGCCTCTAGCACTGCTCAACATGCCTCGGCTAACAATTTACTTCCACCCCTCCACACACGCAGTGACATCACCTGGTTTAAATGCTATTTCTAGAGACTATCTCTTTCATTATCACTATATGCACAGGTTTACCCCCACTATTCACATCCTACTATACCTTTGTCTGTACATTATGCCTTGAATATATTCTACCGTGCCCAGAAATCTGCTCCTTTTACTCTCTGTTCTGAACGTACTAGGCGTCCAGTTCTGTTAGCCTTTGCCGTACCCTTATCCTACTCCTCTGTTCCTCTGGTGATGTAGAGGTTAATCCAGGCCCTGCAGTGTCTACCTCCACTCCCATCCCCCAGGCTCTCTTATTTGTTGATTTCTGCAACCGTAAAAGCCTTGGTTTCATATATTTTAACATTAGAAGCCTCCTCCCCAAGTTCGTTTTATTCACTGCCCTAGCACACTCCACCAATCCGGATGTCCTAGCCGTGTCTGAATCCTGGCTTAGGGAGACCACCAAATGTGATTTGATTGCCCCCCATCTATCTTCTGAGCTCGTGCTGCTAGGTGACCTAAACTGGGACATGCTTAACACCCCGGCCATCCTACAATCTAAGCTTGATGCCCTCAATCTCACACAATTTATCAATGAACCTACCAGAGATAACCCCAAATCCGTAAACACGGGCACCCTCATAGATATCATCCTAACTAACTCACCCTCCAAATACACCTCTGCTGTTTTCAACCAAGATCTCAGCGATCACTGCCTCATTGCCTGCATCCGTAATGGGTCTGCGAGCAAACGACCACCCCTCATCACTGTCAAATGCTCCCTAAAACACTTCTGCGAGCAGGCCTTTCTAATCGACCTGGCCGGGGTATCCTGGAACGACATAGACCTCATCCCGACAGTAGAGGATGCCTGGTTATTCTTTAAAAGTGCCTTCCTCACCATCTTAAAAAGGCATGCCCCCATTCAAAAAATGTAGAACCAGGAATAGATATAACCCCTGGTTCACTCCAGACCTGTCTGCCCTTGACCAGCACAAAAACATCCTGTGGCGTTCTGCATTAGCATCGAATAGCCCCCGTGATGTGCAACTTTTCAGGGAAGTTAGGATACACAGGCAGTTAGGAAAGCTAAAGCTAGCTTTTTTAAACAGAAATTTGCATCCTGCAGTACAAACTCAAAAAATAATGTCAATAAGCATTTCTCTACGGCTGGCCATGCTTTCCAACTGGCTACCCCTACCTCGGTCAACTGCCCGGCACCCTCCACAGCAACCCGCCCAAGCCCCCACCATTTCTCCTTCACCCATATCTAGATAGCTGATGTTCTGAAAGAGCTGCAAAATCTGGACCTACAAATCAGCTGGGCTAGACAATCTGGACCCTCTCTTTCTTAAATTATCTGCCGAAATTGTTGCAACCCCTATTACTAGCCTGTTCAACCTCTCTTTAATATCGTCTGAGATTCACAAAGATTGGAAAGCTGCCGTGGTCATCCCCCTCTTCAAAGGGGGAGACACTCTAGACCCAAACTGCTACAGACCTATATCTATCCTACCCTGCATCTCTAAGGTCTTCGAAAGCCAAGTTAACAAACAGATTACTGACCATTTTGAATCGCATCGTACCTTCTCCGCTATGCAATCTGGTTTCCGAGCTGGTAATGGGTGCACCTCAGCCACGCTCAAGGTCCTTAACAATATCATAACCGCCATCGATAAGAGACATTACTGTGCAGCTGTATTCATCGACCTTGCCAAGGCTTTCGACTCTTGTCAATCACCACATTCTTATTGGCAGACTCAACAGCCTTGGTTTCTTAAATGATTGCCTCGCCTGGTTCACCAACTACTTTTCTGATAGAGCTCAGTGTGTCAAATCGGAGGGCCTGTTGTCCGGACCTCTGGCAGTCTCTATGGGGGTGCCACAGGGTTCAATTCTCGGGCCGACTCTTCTCTGTATACATCAATGATGTCGCTCTTGCTGCTGGTGATTCTCTAATCCACCTCTACGCAGACGACACCATTCTGTATACTTCTGGCCCTTCTTTGGACACTGTGTTAACTAACCTCCAGACGAGCTTCAATGCCATACAACTCTCCTTCCGTGGCCTCCAACTGCTCTTAAACGCAAATAAAACTAAATGCATGCTATTCAACCAATCATTGCCCGCACCTGCCCGCCCATCCAGCATCACTACTCTGGACGGCTCTGATTTAGAATACGTGGATAACTACAAATACCTAGGTGTCTGGCTAGACTAAACTCTCCTTCCAGACTCACATTAAGCATCTCCAATCAAAAATGAAATCTAGAATTTGCTTCCTATTTCGCAACAAAGCTTCCTTCACTCATGCTGCCAAACATATCCTCGTAAAACTGACCATCCTACTGATCCTTGACTTCGGCGACGTCATCTATAAAATAGCCTCCAACACTCTACTCAGCAAACTGGACGTAGTCCACATTGCCATCCGTTTTGTCACCAAAGCCCCATATACTACCCACCACTGCGACCTGTACGCTCTCGTTGGCTGGCCCTCGCTTCATACTCGTTGTCAAACCCACTGGCTACAGGTTATCTACAAGTCTCTGCTAGGTAAAGCCCCGCCCTATCTCAGCTCGCTGGTCACCATAGCAGCACCCACTCATAGCACACGCTCCAGCAGGTCACGCCCAAAGCCAATTCCTCCTTTGGTCGCCTTTCCTTCCAGTTCTCTGCTGCCACTGACTGGAACGAACTGCAAAAATCACTGAAGCTGGAGATTCCCATCTCCCTCACTAGCTTTAAGAACCAGCTGTCAGAGCAGCTCACAGATCACTGCACCTGTTCATAGCCCATCTGTATACAGCCCATCTATCTACCTCATTCCCATACTGTATTTATTTATTTTGCTCCCTTTGCACCACAGTATCTCTACTTGCACATCCATCTTTTGCACATCTACCATTCCAGTGTTTAATTGCCATATTGTAATTACTTCGCCACCATGACCTATTTATTGCCATAACTCCCTTATTTGACCTTATTTGCACTCACTGTATATAGACTTTGTTTTCTTTTTTTTCTACTGTATTATTGACTATGTTTTGTTCATTCCATGTGTAACTCTGTGTTGTTGTATGTGTCGAACTGCTATGCTTTATCTTGGCCAGGTCGCAGAGGCAAATGAGAACTTGTTATCAACTAGTTTACCTGGTTACATAAAGGTAAAATTTAAAAAAATATGCTTGGGCCAAGGAACACACGCAATGGACATTTAGACCGGTGGAAATCTGTCCTTTTGGTCTGAGTCCAAGTTTGAGATGTTTGGTTCAACTGCTGTGTCTTTGTGAGATGCAGAGTGGGTGAACGGGTGCTCTCCGCATGTGTGATAGTTTCACCAGCAAAGCACCGTCTGATTTATTTAGAATTCAATGCACACTTAACCAGCATGGCTACCACAGCATTCTGCAGCGATACGCCATTCCATGGTTTGTGCTTAGTGGGACTATTCATTGTTTTTCAACTGCACAATGACCCAACACACCTCCAGGCTGTGTAAGGGCTACTTGACTTGAGTGATGGGATTGCTGCATCAGATGACCTGGCCTCCACAATCACCCGACCTCAACCAAATTGAGATGTTTTGGGATGAGTTGGACCGCAGGTTGAAGGAAAAGCAGCCAACAAGTGCTCAGCATATGTGGTAACTCCTTCAAGATTGTTGGAAAAGCATTCCAGATGAAGCTGGTTGAGAGAATGCCAAGAGTGTGCAATGCTGTCATCAAAGCAAAGGGTGGCTACTTTGAAGAATCTCAATTATAAATTATATTTTGTTTTGCTTACGACATGATTCCATATGTGTTATTTCATAGTTTTGATGTCTTCGCTATTATTCTACAATGTAGAAAAAAAAAGAAAGAAAAACCCTTGAATGAGTATGTGTCCAAACTTTTGACTGGTAGTGTGTGTGCGTGCGTGTATTAGATATTACTGCACTGTTGGAGCTAGGAACACAAGCATTTCGCTACACCCACAATAACATCTGCTAAATATGTGTATGCGACCAATAAAATTTGATTTGACTCTCTCTCTCTCTCTCTCTCAAAATATCTCTCTCTCAAAATATCTCTGACAATGTGTTTCTCTCTGGTTGTGTTTCAGGGGTCCGAACCGTCTGAAGCCATTCAAGTACAACCACCCCCAGGGCTTCTTCAGTCACCGCTGACCTCTCCTTTACCCCTTTCCCTTCACCCCTGACCCCCTCACACCAGATCTCTTACCCTACCTCGAGGCTTCTTCAGTCACTGCTGACCTCTCCTTTACCCCTTTCCCTTCACCCCTGACCCCCTCACACCAGATCTCTTACCCTACCTCAAGGCTTCTTCAGTCACCAGGGACTCCTGAATTTACCCTCTGTCATGCCCCTGCCCTCATATCCCCATATCTTGTTTAACACACTGTTTGACACATTCTGTGTGTCGGTTGGTTAATAAAAAGCTAGTGATCTTGTTTGGATCTGCAAGTTCTTTGTCTTTTTTAATGTTATTCTTCACTGCTGACTGATTTATGCTCACTTTTATTCTACTATGAATGATCTCTCTTTTAGCTAGTACATATTTATTTCCTCATCTCTCCCTGCCATCCCTTTTTCTTTCTCCCCTCTCTCTCTCTCTCTCTCTCTCTCTGCATCAGATCACATTGTTATGTCCTTTATTATCATGGCTCAGCACTTCTCAAAGATTACTTATTCCTATGGGTCCTGGAAAAACAGTGTATACACTCACACACACTTAGAAATGTGTTCCCTATTCTGTATTTATAGTGTAATAAGAGCTGATTAATTGTTTCCTGTGTATTTACAGTAAGAGATGATTAAATGTGTTCCCTATCCTGTACTTGCAGTGTGGTAAGAGCTGTTGAATAATACAGGACCACTTGATTATTGCTCTGGATGTAATCTGACATTAGTGCAGCATCACAGAGCCCCAGTACTGCTCTCTCCTCCAGGACAAGCTTGCCACTGTTAGGATGTAGCCGAGGTGTTTTGTGGGTTCCATACCATGGTGATCATTAGGGGAAGTGGTGTTCTGAGGATGTTTTTGCTGCAGGTTGTGTCTCCTGTTGATACCCAGTCATCCATCAGACATAAAGAGATCACATTACAACACCAAGGAGAATGATCATCAGGAAATAATTCAAGGAGAAACTTAACGTGCGTGATGATATCCTGTCAGAATTCAGGGAGATTCACCACATGGCCAAAAGTATCTGGACACCTGTTTGTCAGAGGCATTAAAATGGAGTTGGTCCCCCCCTTTTCTGCTATAACAGCCTCCACTCTTCTGGGAAGGCTTTCCACTAAATGTTGGAACATTACTGCGGGGACTTGCTTTCATTCAGCCACGAGCGTTAGTGAGGTCAGGCACTGATGTTGGGCGATTAGGTCTGGCTCGCAGTCAGCGTTCCAATTCATCCCAAAGGTGTTCGATGGGGTTGAGGTCAGAGCTCTGTGCAGGCCTGTCAAGTTCTTCCACTTCGATCTCTACTAACCATTTCTGTATTGGCCTTGCTTTGTGCACGGGGGTATTGTGTTGAAAGAGGAAAGGGCCTTCCCCAAACTGTTGCTACGAAGTTGGAAGCACAAAATCGTCTAGAATGTCATTGTATGCTGTAGCGTTAAGATTTCCCTTCACTGGAACTTAGGGGCCTAGCCTGAACCATGAAAAACATCCCCAGACCATTATTTCTTCTCCACCAAACTTAACAGTTGGAACTATGCATTGGGGCAGGTAGCGTTCTCCTGGCATCCTCCAAACCCAGATTTGTCTGTTGGACTGCCAGATGGTGAAGCATGATTCATCACTCCAGAGAATGCGCTTCCTCTGCTCCAGTGTTCAATGGCGGTGAGCTTCACACCACTCCAGCCAACTCTCTGCATTGCGTGTGGTGATCTTAGGCTTGTGTATGGCTGCTCGGCCATGGAAACCCAACGAACAGTTATTGTGCTGATGTTGCTTCCAGAGGCAGTTTGGAACTTGGTAGTGAGTGTTGCAACAAAGGACAGACAATTTTTCGCGTTTCAGCACTGAGCTGTCCTGTTCTGTGAGCTTGTGTGGCCTACCACTTCACGGCTGAGCCGTTGTTGCTTCTAGACGTTTCCACTTCACAATAACAGCACTTGACCGGGGCAGAAATTTGACAAACTAACTTGTTGGAAAGGTGGCATCCTATGACGGTGACACGTTGAAAGTCACTGAGCTCTTCAATAAGGCCATTCTACTGTCAATGTTTGTCTATGGAGATTGCATGGTTGTGTTCTCAATTTTATACACCTGTCAGCAACTACACAGCATATCACAACCACTGTCCCCCAGTGCAGTTGACTAGTGTTGTTTCCATGATGATTATGGACCACTGTGTTACATCAAGGAAATGACAGAGAAACTGATATCAAAGTCAACAATAGACCTTTTTCTGTTCAGAAATAAAGGGGGTGTTTTTTTAAGCACTTCTCATACTACGCTCTATCTTTTGCAGCAATTGCATAGATCTTCAGATTAGCGTGTTTAGATTCTTCCCTGGCTGGGTAGGTTACTGCAGTATCTCTACTTTATGGTTACTGTTGTAGCAGGCTGGCATTGTAGAGCAGGTACAGTGTGTGTGTGTGAGAGAGAGAGAGAGAGGTAAAAGAAGGGAGAGGTGAGATAAGGAGAGACCTAACCAAAGGACAAGCGAGAGATGTGAAGGGGCAGATGTATTCTCTAGGTCTAGGATGTTGTGTGGAAGAGGGGAACAGTTCTGTTCAGGTAACTCTATTCTCCAGACCACCTCCGGATGTATGTTTGAGCCCAAGTTAGACGATGTCAGAGCAGGGAGTGGAGGGGAGGAGAGAGCGATGTTGGGAGGGTGCTGCAACACCAGTCACTGCACCCCTCAGCCGCAATGCAGCACAACACACACACACACACACACACACAGTGTTTTAGGAGACCCACACCCCTCTCACACCTCAACTTCCTCCCTCTCACACACACCTCATCTTCCTCACCTCCACTGTGCTTCTCTTCATACCACCTTAGCACTCAGACAGTGTACTGTTCAGAACTGTTCCTTTCTTTGTAGTGTGTATGCTGAAATGTACATGAGAAGAACATGACAGAAGCTATAGCATTTACGTCATTTAGTTCAGTATCAGTATTCAGTATTGTACCAGGAAATGATCTATTTTAGCGAGCTAATTTGTCTCTCTCTAAGTGAGCACATCAGATCAAGACCATCACAGCAGCCCTCCGTATCATTCACACCAGAGTAATACAGTATCTCTTTGCATTTGTATTAGAGTAATATAATAATGACAACACACATAAATATTTTGGTTTTAACCTTTATTAGTTCATCAGTTTGTATTGCATACTCTCAGCAGTTTATACATAGCACAGTCATCCCTGACTTCAGAGTTCTCCTCACTGGCCTAGGTATCATTACTGACCACAGCACAGTGAGTCAGCACAACCATCAGACAGGGAGCTGTTTAAGATGCACAATGAGCAGGTTTGTAGTCTTTCTGCTTTTTATAGTTGTTAATATAATATACACATTTATATCTTCATAAATATACACATACAGTACAATATATTGATCTGTCACAATCTTTTATAGACATTTGTTGACATTGCTACCCTTGAAGGCTTTAGAAGGTGCATGGCCCTGTACTGTGCTCCCAGCCAAGGCAATGCTGCTGTTTTAATGCACTTATTATTGACGGGCAGTCATATAGACACAATTCAGATAGAGTTTAGAGCATTCTGCATTCACTACAGTCATAGATTAGAAGAAGCATCATATCAGGGTTGAGTACCCGGGGGATAGTAACTAGAGAAAAGCTATTGCTTTGTTTGTTTACTGTTTGTCTCCTGCTCTGCTCTGCTATGCTTTGGCTTCCCTTTACAAAGGCTGCTCAGGGCTTCAGTAGCTTCCCTTCCCCCCTCCCCTCCCGATAGTTATTTGGCGTCTCTCTCTCTTCTCCTGGCTCATATGCAGTGTGTTAGTGACTCACTTCTTGGCTTTCTCGTCTTTGACCTCAGTGCTAGAAGATTTCTCGTCTTTGACTTCAGTGCTAGAAGATTTCTCGTCTTTGACCTCAGTGCTAGAAGATTTCTCGTCTTTGACCTCAGTGCTAGAAGATTTCTCGTCTTTAACTTCAGTGCTAGAAGATTTCTCGTCTTTGACTTCAGTGCTAGAAGATTTCTCGTCTTTGACTTCAGTGCTAGAAGATTTCTCGTCTTTGACTTCAGGGCCAGAAGATTTCTTGGCCTTCTCTGCCTTCCCTACCTCCTTCGTATCCTTTGCCTCTTTACTGTCGGATGCTTTAGAGGCCTCCTTCTTGTCCTCCTTCTTATCCTCCTTCTTCACCTCCTCTTTGGGCTCTGCTTTCTTCTCCTTTGTGCTCTCTGTTTTCTGTGGTGATTCTTTGGGGGCAGGCTTCACCTCTACCTGGGGTGTGTCATCTGTTTTGGCTTGTTTCTCCTCTTCTCTCTTAGCAGGGCTGTGGCTCTCCTTGGCGGGGGCGGGCTTTTCCTCTGCAGGCTTTGCCGGGGTGGCAGCAGGGGGGGCAGGTGTTGGGGTCTCAGTCTTCTTGGGATTCTCATCTGGCTTGCTCTCCTTGGGATCTGGTTTGTCTGTCTTCTCCTCAACCTTCTCCTCTTTAGGCTGGCTCTCACATTTCTCCTTCTCCTTGGGTTCTGGCTCTTGTTTCTTTTCCTCCTTTACAGGCTGGGGTTGTTCCTTCTCTTTCTTCTCCTGCTTGGCCAGTTTGTCTTCTACAGGGGGCTTGGCCTTCTCCTGGATGGGGGACTTGGGTTCAGGAGACTTTGGGAGAGGGGATTTGGGAGGGGGAGACTTAGACTCTGGGGATTTGCTGGGGAGAGATGTAGATGTTGGTGATTTCACAGCTGTGGGGGATTTGGGGGCGGGAGATTTGGCAGGTGATTTGGGGAGGGGAGATTTGGCTTGGGGTGATTTGGATTCAGGTGATTTGGGGGCAGGAGATTTGGCAGGTGATTTGGGGAGGGGAGATTTTGATTCAGGTGATTTTGGGGCAGGTGATTTGGGCTGGGGGGTTTTGGGGGGAGATTGGGGAGATTTGGATGGAGAAGAAGCAGCCTTTTCAGGTGACTTAGACTTCTCTTCCTCTTTCTCCTCACCTGCCTCATCTTCCTCTTCCCCCTTATCCTCAACTCCCTTTCCTTCTCCCTCCTCTGCCTCAGCTTTGGTCTCATCCTCTTCCTCCTCCTTTTCTCCCTCTTCCTCTTCCTCCTCTTCTTCCTTTTCTGTCTCCTCTCCCTTTTCCTCTTCCTCATCTTCTGCTTCTTCTGTCACCTCAGTGACCTGTGTCTCATCTGTCTGTTCCTCCAGTATGACTGTGTCTGAGAGCTCCTCCCCCTTCAGCTTCAGGTGGGCAGAGGAGTAGGAGTACAGGCTTGGCCCAGGTATGAACCGAGTCTCCTCCCCTTCCAGCAACTTCCTGTTTAGGGGAAGAACACAGGAAGTACAGTCTGAATTGTGTGTGTCAATACAGTCTCCTGTTCAAAAACATATCAGTAATTATTCTGTGATAATCATGTTTTTTTCACAAGAGCAGGGTTTATTTAGAGATCTGAGTCTGCATGAGTGCACCAACAAAACAATACATACCCTTAACCTCTGACCCACCTGTAGGCTGCTATCTCTATGTCCAGAGCCATCTTGACGTTCAGCAGCTCCTGGTATTCTCTCAGCTGGCTGGCCATCTCCCACTTAGTACTCTTCAGTTCACCGTCCAGCTGACGAATAGTCTCCTACACACACACATTTTGGTGAGAAATGCGTGCCAAAGTGCAGGGAAAGAGAAGAGCCAGACAGACAGCCAGACTGGCAGAAGAGTGTACGTACATGTAGTGAGTGGATATCTCCATGGTGTCTGTCCTCAGTCTCCATGCATTGTCTCTCCAGGGAGTCCTTGGTTCCTCTGAGGGTCTCCAGTTCGATGGTGCGGCTCTGCAGCTGCCGTCTGTACTCTGCTATCTCATCCTGGGCACCACGGATCGCATCTGTGTTAGAGTGAGCTGCATCTGCCAACCGCTCCATACGCACTACAGGGGTTTGGGAGAGGTGTGAGGTTGGGGAACAGGGTCAGAGACAGGGTTTTAGAGGTCATAGAGACAGGGGCTATAACAACCCTATACTCTCAGATAGTGTCCTTTCCTTGTATCCTCTCATTGTCTCTTTTCCTCCGTGACCACCACAGAGGTCGTCATTGAGAACACAAATCCTCTCCTCCAGGAGTAACCTTGACAGTGCCTGTCTGTCTGTCTGTCTGAGGTCTGACTCAGCTACAGGACACTGAACAACATGCTGCCAGAGTCAGCTGGACAGCTCCATCACAGTCGGCTTCAGAGCTACAAAGAGGGGGAATGGTCACTGGTAGGAGGACTGTTGACTCAGGGAGGTGGTGGACTAGTACAAATCAAGCCATGCACAACATTTATCCATCCATTCAGAGAGTTTAACTAAGGTCTCTAATCCTAATTCTAGCACCAACACTGGTACATAACATAGTTAGGACACAATAGCATTGCTTGTGGATCTATGGGGACAGGTCATGACCCTGATGGCTAAGCTAGAGGTGGAGGCCTGCATTAGCCCTGATCTTATTGTTATTGCCCTCTGATCTCTTCTATCAGGTAGAGGCAGTAGCCCTCAGGAAATGATATAATGTTATGAAGGTTAGAAAACATACACAACACTCACTGGAAACCACACACACGGGGCCACAACATCCTCAAACACATAATCACCAAACACAGGCAAACTCCCACAGTCACATTAATAGAAATATAATCCATTGATTCTATTTCTATGGTCACATTAACATGCTATATACATACACACTGTACTCAGACGCCCCCTATACATGTCATCTCACCCTGCGGCGTCTGACTCTGCAGAGCAGCGCTCCCCTTGTGGTAGGAACATGGCATGACACTCAAGAGACTGCAAGTTATAAGAAAAGGTAGGACGGTGAGATAAGATACGTGACTTTGAGTTGCAAAATATATCTAATTATGGAGTTAATGCGTGCATTCACCAGGGCCACGTCGGGAATGATTGAGAGACATTTAATATTTTATGATGTAGGGATTGGGGGGGGGGGGCAAGATAAATTTCCAAGGACACTAGAATGCGGCATCAGTGTTTCTAGGGACCTAATAGTGCTGACTCATAGTTGCCTGCGGCAGGAATGCATGATCAGACAGAGCACCAATAAGGCTTTCAAAACAGGACTGTAAGCAGACACAAATTTACACCAGACAGAACACTTTCTCCTCTCCATTAAATAAACCAATAGGCTATTTCACCACATTATTCACATCTTTTATTTTTCCAAATGCAATCAGAGCCTATAATTCCCTAACTATGAATGGTTCAATTCGATTCTACTCTTGGGTAACACAAGCTGTCATTACAGTCATTGGTGCGTACTAGATGATGTTTATGCAGTGATTTAACTGAATATATAGCCTCGAGTCTAATACAGTTAGCTTCAAATGGTGACCTTACAACGAATCAATGTCCCAAATAGGTTTGATAATAGCCTATAGGCCATGCACCACTATGTACCAAGAGCCTATTTGATAATAAAACAAACGAGATCCAGCCAACTCCTCCAAAGTTCAGCACCATGGACAGCAAACTGCACCGTAACATCCGAGCCCTAAAACTCTATTAACCAGGCTTTCTCATACTGACTGACACGTCGCTGAGTAAAACCAGGTAAAGGTAGATTGATATAAAGTTGCGCCTCTCACCTTTGAACCATTCCTCCGCGTGCGTTGCGCTCTTGGTCGCGTGTCCATCCAGCTGAGCGCGGATCTCCCGCAGGGCGTTCGTGACGTCCGCCTTGATTGTGTCTCGAGCCTCGAAGCTCACCTGTGCACCCTGGATCTGTGCTAGCAGCTCCGCCACCTCCTCCTCGTGGTTCTTCTTCAGGAACGCTGCTTCTTCCTGCAGCGCGCTCAGCTTCTTGTCCAGCTCTAGCCGTGCGAGCCCAGACTCATCCACATACTTGTTCATTAGGCGTGCCTTGGCTTCCAGCTCCTCCCTGCTGCGTGCCTCGTCCTCGAGCCTGGTCCGCACATGCTGGATATCCTCTTCCAGGTGGTCTTGCTCCAAGAGTGCGCATGCCTTCTCCCCGGTCAGCTGCTGAACCAGACCCCTCAGGTTCCCCAGCTCGCGCTCATAGTGCTCTCCCACGGTAGCGCGCCCGGTCTGGCTCTGTCGCAGCGCAGCCGCTTCCTGCTCCAGATTCGAGTTCATCAGCTCGAGGTTCCGCACCTTGTCGATGTAGCCGGCGAAACGGTCATTGAGTGTCTGCAGAATCTCCTTCTCGTTCCTCCGAGTCATGTCGCCGTTAAAGATCTCCAAGCTGTCGGCGGAGGGTGTCTGGCTGTAGGCCTGGCGGCGGCGCTGAGAGGTCGTCCAGGGCTGGGAGTGGAAGCCGGAGGAGGAGAGGGAAGCGGCAGGCCGGGCAGAGAGGCCCTGTGGTGCCCTGCGGTAGGAGCCGTGGCCGTAGAGGTGGTCCAGTGGGTAGCTCATCTCTAAACCGAATGCAGACTGCGGCAGGATGGAGAGAGGTGAGCTTTTATACCGCGGGAGGAGAACTCACAACTCAGCATGGACACTCTCTCTCTTTAAGGATACATCATCTTCGCTATCGTCATGCACCACTCCTTCCTCACACAGACTAACTACAGAAGAACAGCATGATGCAGCGCATGATACTTTTTACCCAATGTCCAATTGACATTAGTCAGTCACTTACATGATTTACACATGATGTCTAATATCTTGTCGGGACATTGGGTTTATGCAGATGGTTCCTACTATATATCTAGTTTAAGCATCCATCTGGGTAAGGATCCATCTGTGTAAGGATCCATCTGTGTAAGGATCCACCTATGTAAGAATCCATCTGTGTAAGGATCCATCTGTGTAAGGATCCATCTGGGTAAGGATCCATCTGGGTAAGGATCCATCTGGGTAAGAATCCATCTGTGTAAGGATCCATCTGTGTAAGGATCCATCTGGGTAAGGATCCATCTGTGTAAGAATCCATCTGTGTAAGAATCCATCTGTGTAAGGATCCATCTGTGTAAGGATCCATCTGTGTAAGCCCAATGTCCCAACAAGATCCTAGCTGTGGTCTGGAGCTAGGTGTCTGAGTGTGCACAATGCATCAATATGATTGTGCAATCTTCGTTACAGTAGACCAACATAATTATATCCACAACACCATGTTCACTTCAAGAAATATAGCTGCTGTAACATTTCCATTTTAGGTTTCAATTATTTTATTGTGTTTGGACTAGGCTGGAAGTTTCATGTGGAGCTCTTCATTCTCTCTGTCAGTGCTCTGTGAATACATTACAGTGTGTGTAAATGTGTGTGGTTCTGTCAGTTGGCCAGGTGTGTGTCCCAGGTGGGTTGTATCAGGATAAGGTAAGACCCAGATGCAGACCGTATCGAAGTAACAATGTTTATTACAGTGAACAGAGGCAAAGGTACAAAACGGCAGGCAGGCTCAGGGTCAGGGTCAGGCGGAGTGGTCAGGTGGGCGGGTTCAGGGTCGAGACAGGCAAGGGTCAAAAACCAGGAGGGAGAGAAAAAGAGAGGTTGGAAAAAGACAGGAGCTGACAGGACAAACACTGGTAAGCTTGACAAACGAGACGAACTGGCAACAGACAAACAGAACACACAGGTATAAGTACACTGGGGATAATGGGGAAGATGGGCGACACCTGACAGGTGAAACAGATCAGGGTGTGACAGGTTGAAGTGGATCTGCAGACTCACACTGCAGCGGTAACCACACCGCTTATCAGCAGAACATTTGACATTTTAGCCACTTTAGCATGTCAGTCATTACATACCGTAGAAAGTTATTCATAACTTGCCAGAAATGTCAAGATCAACTAGTCCATGTCAGCTAATGTTTTTTTGCTAGGTTTTTTAGCCCATAGATTTTGTTGTATGAGATGTTCCCAAATGCTGGAAGGGGGTCTCTCTCGCTCTCTCTCTTTCGCTCACACACACACAAACACACACACACACACACACACACACACGCACACACACACACACACACACACACACACACACACACACACACACACACACACACACACACACACACACACACCTGGCCCACTGACAGCTTTACACATCGTAAGAGTGTTTGAGGTTTAATGTCATAATCTGTTTTCATCATGATCCTCAGAAATAAAAGTGAATGGCCCAGCTCCAAAAGAATAAAAGTGAATGGCCCAGCTCCCATGCAATAGTTGAGACCAGAAATACATCTGTCAATAGCCCTGTTAAAGGAAGTGGAGATGACTGAGCATTAAGTACGCACACACAAGCACACTTGCTATTTTAGTTCAGTCCTTGTAAGTGTGTGTCAGCTGATTTGGAGGAATGTGTCTGAGGAGGATGATTCTGTCCCTACAGCACCTATTGATCAAACTCCTTTAGGATCTATACACACAAACACACACACACACACACACACACACACACAGGAACATGACAGAAGCTATAGCATTTACATCGTTTAGTTCTGTACTGTACCAGTAAATGATCTATTTTAGCGAACTAATTTGTCTCTCTCTAAGTGAGCACATCAGATCAAGACCATCACAGCAGCCATCAGTATCATTCACACCAGAGTAATACAGTATCTCTTTGCATTTGTATTAGAGTAATATAATAATGACAACACACATAAATATTTTGGTTTTAACCTTTATTAGTTCATCAGTTTGTATTGCATACTCTCAGCAGTTTATACATAGCACAGTCATCCCTGACTTCAGAGTTCTCCTCACTGGCCTAGGTATCATTACTGACCACAGCACAGTGAGTCAGCACAACCATCAGACAGGGAGCTGTTTAAGATGCACAATGAGCAGGTTTGTAGTCTTTCTCTGCTTTTTATAGTTGTTAATATAATATACACATTTATATCTTCATAAATATACACATACAGTACAATATATTGATCTGTCACAATCTTTTATATACATTTGTTGACCTATCTGCCCTTGAAGGCCTTTGAAGAATAGTTTCATGTGCAGCTCTTCATTCTCTCTGTCTTCCAGTGTTTTGAATACATGACAGTAAACACACACACACACACACACACACACACACACACACACGTTGTCATGGCCTTCTCCTCCTCAGAGGCATAAACTCTCTAATTACATATCAGTCAGACAGACAGAGCATCTCATTCAGACCAGAAATAAACACTCAACACGCTCCTAGTCCCAGTTACTCACTACATCCATTATATATGAGGCCACTGCAAGTGGAGATCACTGAGCCAGAATGGAGGGGTGGAGCCAGTCCTGTATTCTCAGTTCTTGAAATGTCACTCAGTTTGATGTTTGAGGAAGGGAGGGGAAGGTGTTGATGTAAGAGGGAGAGAAAGAGAAGAGGGGAGGAGGAGGGAGATGAAAAGAGGGGAAGGGAAAGATGAGAGGAAGAAAGAGCGAGACCTAATGGACATGGAGGGAGGAGAGAGATGACGGAGAAAGAAAATGAGAGAGAAAAGGAGGAGGAGAAAGAGAGGTGAGAGAAGAGAGTGACCTTGGGAAGACAGAGCTCTACTGGCAGGCCTCACGAAGATGAGTCAGTTTCTATACAATTAAGCTTTTCGATTGTATTACATTGTACCTGTATGTCTGTCTGTCTGTCTGTCTGTCTGTCTGTCTGTCTGTCTGTCTGTCTGTCTGTCTGTCTGTCTGTCTGTCTGTCTGTCTGTCTGTCTGTCTGTCTGTCTGTCTGTCTCCTGTCTGTCTGTCTGTCTGTCTGTCTGTCTGTCTGTCTGTCTGTCTGTCTGTCTGTCTGTCTGTCTCCTGTCTGTCTGTCTGTCTGTCTGTCTGTCTGTCTGTCTGTCTGTCAAATCAAATGTTATTTGCCACATGCTTCGTAACCAACAGGTGTAGACTAACCGTGAAAGTCTTAACCTTACTTACCAACAATTAAATAAAAAACTATGAAAACATAGAAAAATAATAACAGAAGGAATAAATACACAATGAGTATTAATAACTTGGCTATATACAGTATATCACAAAAGTGAGTACACCCCTCACATTTTTGTAAATATTTGAGTATATCTTTTCATGTGACAACACTGAAGAAATGACACTTTGCTACAATGTAAAGTAGTGAGTGTACAGCTTGTATAACAGTGTAAATTTGCTGTCCCCTCAAAATAACTCAACACACAGCCATTAATGTCTAAACCGCTGGCAACAAACGTGAGTACACCCCGCGTGCTCGGCCCTCCAATTCCTGTAGTTCACGATCAGCTCTTTTGTCTTGCTGACATTGAGGGAGAGTTTTTTAAATTTTATTTATTTATGTATTTTTTATTTTACCCCTTTTTCTCCCCAATTTCGTGGTATCCAATTGTTGTAGTAGCTACTATCTTGTCTCATTGCTACAACTCCCGTACGGGCTCGGGAGAGACGAAGGCTGAAAGTCATGCGTCCTCCGATACACAACCCAACTAGCCGTACTGCTTCTTAACACAGCGCGCATCCAACCCGGAAGCCAGAGCTGTTCAGAGCGTGGCGAATTCCCTCTCACACATCTGGCCTGGGGAAACAGTGCTTGCTGTGTGTGTGTGTGTGTGTGTGTGTGCGCGTGTGCGCGTGTGTGTGTGTGTGTGTGTGTGTGTGTGTGTGTGTGTGTGTGTGTGTGAGAGAGAGACAGACAGAGAGAGAGAGAAAGATGGCAATAACTGTACACATGACACACACAATGACATTAACTGGAATTCTAAACTCATCCTCATCCTAATTTGAGGAATTATGTTGGTACTCTCCTAAATTTCTCTTCACTGTGTTCATCTGGCGCCATCTCATGGACACTCAGTCAGGACTGTATCCAAACTCCATACTTCTGTACAAATTAGAAGGGTGTAGTTGCAGACTGCAATTAGGGACATTTTACTACTTATCTTTAATATATCAAGTTACACCCATTGATCCTCACCATTGGTCCATGGCTGCTTCATTCGTGCTGGGGACGCCCGAATTGTGGTCTGGAATCACACCATCTTGGTACCCAGGCCTACACAAAGATTTAGGGGGTCCCAAGGACCAGGTCTGGAAAACGCTAGCCTGGGGAGAGATAGGAAACCCCAGACACCTTAACCGTGATATGACTAGGTTTGATGCTGTAGTAGTGATGTAATGCAAATAATATGAGGGAGAGGAAGAAAGTAAAGTAAAGTAATCAGGAATGAGGTCATGAAACAATAGCTCTTTGACAGTTACACACTGACATCTCATCAAAAATGTTCATGTTGTTTTTCTGGTTTCTTCTGTCTGCAGGAAGAGGTGCTTTCTCTCTCTGAGGGACTGGGGGCAGGAGAGAGGGATGTACGGAAGAGGGCAGGAGAGGGGGATGTGGAGATGAGTGCAGTCAGGCCAGCGGTGGTAGTGCACCCCAGGGAGCTGAAGGGCCTCCTTCACATCTGCACTTTCATCGCTCAAGGGCTGACCATTTAGAGCTCTCCATGCTGGTTAGTTTAACCTGTCCAGGGTAGAGAGGTTAACCCTTACCTGTCCAGGTACTGAGCTGCTGTCTGAGGGGCAGTGTTCAGAGGCCCTGACTGTTCTTCAGAGAGACCCCTCCCCCTTGGCCCCAAGAGACCTGCTGGCCCAGATACACAACCTCATACGCCTCTGCCTCAGTGGCAAGGTACACACTCACACACACCTCACAAGCCTCTCAGATGCATGGTGAGAGAGAGGACGATGACCAATGGTGTGTGTGCGTGTGTTTATGTGTAGGGTCATCCCGTCAGTGCTGTGCTATAGGAAGGCTTTGGAGACAGACATGGGGTGTGTGTGTGCACTGCACCAGAGCCTCCTGGTTAACAGACAGCAGGGAAACACACAAGCAGAGATCCAGGCTCTACACCTGATACACTCAGTGAGTAACACACAGACACACACACACACACACAGAATAAAGGCATCTGTCTGATGCTGCAGTTGACTGAGGTGTGAGGGATCTTGTCTCTGTACCAGGCGCTGTACATGCCACCTGCCACTCAGCCTGCTGTGGCCCCACCTCCTCTCGTCTGCCCCGCCTCTCTGCTCCCTGGCCAATCCTTGGCCAGCCTGCTTTCAGTCCCCTCCCTCTCTATAAAGCCAATATGTCATTTATAGGCATATACAACATATTGCATTGGGACCAATGAAGTGGGTGGAGTAGAAAGTGCTGCTAGGTATTTAGACCACATTCCCCCATGAAATAACACCATATATAGATTCTACAGGCCCCACTGAGTAATCCCAACCCCACTTTTACCTCGACACAGAGAATCGTTTTTTTCTCTACAGCCCAATATTGTGAACAGTCTGAACATTGTAGCCTAGTGGTTAAGAGCTCTAGACCCAAACTGTTATAGACCTATATCCATCCTGCCCTGCCTTTCTAAAATCTTTGAAAGCCAATTTAACAAACAGATCACAAACCATTTTGAATCCTACTGTACCTTCTCCACTATGCAATCTGATTTCCGACCTGGTCATGGGTGCACCTCAGCCATGCTCAAGGTCCTAAACGATATCATAACCGCCATCGATAAAAGACAGTACTGTGCAGCTGTCTTCATCGACCTGGCCAAGGCTTTCGACTCTTGTCAATCACCTCATTCTTATCGGCAGACTCAATAGCCTCGGTTTCTCAAATGACTGCCTCGCCTGGTTCACCAACTACTTCTCAGATAGAGTTCATTGTGTCAAATCGGAGGGCATGTTGTCCGGACCTCTGGCAGTTTCTATGGGGGTGCCACAGGGTTAAATTCTCGGGACGACTCTTTTCTCTGTATATATCAATGATGTCGCTCTTGCTGCTGGTGATCTCTGATCCTCCTCTATGCAGAAGACACCTTTCTGTAAACATCTGGCCCTTCTTTGGACATCTGGCCTCCAACTGCTTTTAACTGCTAATCAAATTAAATGTATGCTCTTCAACCGATTGCTGCCCGTGTAGCTGATGTGAAATGGCTAGCTAGTTAGCGCTAGTGGCGTTTCAATCGGTGACGTCACTTGCTCTGAGACCTTGAAGTAGTGGTTCCCCTTGCTCTGCAAGAGCCGCAGCTTTTGTGGAGCGATGGGTAACGATGCTTCGAGGGTGACTGTTGTCTGTGTGCAGAGCGACCCTGGTTTGCGCCCAGGTTGGGGCGAGGGGACGGACGTAAAGTCTGTTACACCCGCACCCGCCCAACTAGCATCACTACGCTGGACGGTTCTGTCCTAGAATATGTGGACAACTACAAATACCTAGGTGTCTGGTTAGACTGTAAACTCTCTTTCCAGACTCACATTAAGCATCTCCAATCCAAAATTAAATCTAGAATCAGCCTCCTATTTCGCAACAAAGCCTTCTTCACTCATGCTGCCAAACATACCTCGTAAAATTGACTTTCCTACCGATCCTTGACTTTGGCGATGTCATTTACAAAATAGCCTCCAACACTCTACTCAGCAAATTGGATGTAGTCTGTCACAGTGCCATCCGTTTTGTCACCAAAGCCCCATATACTACCCACCACTGCGACCTGTATGCTCTCGTTGGCTTGCCCTCTCTACATGTTCGTCGCCAAACCCACTGGCTCCAGGTCATCTATAAGTCTTTGCTCGGTAAAGCTCCGCCTTATCTCAGCTCACTGGTCACCATAGCAACACCCACCAGTAGCACGCTCTCCAGCAGGTATATTTCACTGGTCATCCCCAAAGCCAACACCTCATTTGGCCGCCTTTCCTTCCTGTTCTCTGCTGCCAATGACTGGAACGAATTGCAAAAATCACTGAAGCTGGAGACTTATATCTACCTCCCTAACTTTAAGCATCAGCTGTCAGAGCAGCTTACCGATCACTGTACCTGTACACAGCCCATCTGTAAATAGCACACCCAACTACCTCATCCCCATATTGTTTTTTTGTTTTTTTGCTATTTTGCACCCCAGTATCTCTACTTGCACATCATCATATGGACATCTATCATGTGCACATCACTCCAGTGTTAATGCTAAATGAATTATTTCACCTCTATGGCCTATTTAATGCCTTACCTCCCTAATCTTATACATTTGCACACACTGTACATAGACCTTTTCTATTGTGTTATTGACTGTATGTTTGTTTATCCCATTGTTTATCCCAACTCTGTGTTGTTGTTTTTGTTGCACTGCTTTGCTTTATCTTGGCCAGGTCGCAATTGTAAATGAGAACTTGTTCTCAACTGGCCAACTGGTTGAATAAAGGTGAGAAAAAAAAACATGGTGCTGGAGACCAGAGGTGTCCGTTGAGAGAAAGGCAGGTTGAGTTTGCCAAGATCAGAGTAGTACATACGGTGTCGTACGCTGAGGAAGTGAAGAGAGTAGTAAAGGTAGATGGGTCCAGGGCCTGGGAGCCTAAGAGGATCCCTGTCAGTAGGCCGAAGCCAATAGAGAGTGATAGGAATAACTGTACTTCAGTAAGGTTGGCTTCTTAGCGTTCATAGCCATGGTTATCAACTGTTCTGCAGAGGAGTTACAAGGTGTGTTGAGTAATAGTGTCCCGCACTACCAGGCTGCCGGCTTGGTGTAGGATCAGATAAGATTGGCTTTTTAGCGTTCATAGTAATGGTTATCAACTGTACTGAAGTTATGGTTGCAGCTGCAGAGAAGTATTTGGGTGTAAAAGATTTGAGGTCAAAAGAGAGTGTTGCTTGGTGGTGTCCCGTCCTTTCGGGCTGTTGGCATGAGGTAGGACTAGATAGGTTTAAATAGTGGAGTAGGGTGGTGTTTTTTTAATGAGTGTAGGGATAGGTTAAATGTTAATTTATTTTCCTTTTTTCAAGTAAAGCTTAAGGGTGTTATAACCCAGTCTAGTTGGTGGTAATGCAACATTTATTGGATGCCAACCGCATCGACGAAGAAGAGGCCTTGAATGGCCTCACACTCCACTACTGTAGGTGGTGGTGTATGCACCACACGGATGCGATCCGCCAATACAAATGTAAAGAAGAAGAGCTCAAGAGAACGTTGTGAAGTTACTTTGCGGACAAAGCTTAACAAATAGCTACAGTAGCAACTTTTTATTTATACACATTCGCTATTTCAGGAGGAGTAACACCATGGCCTCGGGAGGAGAGTAAGTATAAATAGATACAAAGGTGTCTTTTTTTTTTTTACAAGCGAATTAGCTAGCTTAGCTACTAGACTCTTCTGGTATTTTACCTCAGCTAGCATATTGGATGTCATGCCAAACTAACATTACGGTTTAAGGAAGACTCTTACTACGAGTGAATTTAGCTAGCTAGTTAGGTAACCAAGTATTAGCTAACGTTAGCCCGTAACGTTGTACACTGTAATTGGGACCAGTCAATGGAATGTCCAAAACTACCGTACATGACTGACAGGCGTTTGTATCTAGCTAGCTAACGTTAGGCAACTTAACCTGACAAAACGTAGCTAGCTGGGCCTACCGGCACTGTTTGCTAACCAATGTTAACATATGTTTCTAACTAGCTAGCCTGTGACTCTCTGGCTTGACAAACTCATCCAAGGACCCATGATGATGAATTAGAGGCAGGACACATTTTTTAAATACATTACCATGTAAATGTGTTAACGTTAGTTAGCCAACTCGCTAGCTACCTGTCAAAGCTGGATGAAAATGCCGGCCATGTCACTTACTTACTGGCTTAGCTAAACTAACGTTAACATGTTAGCCTAACGTTAACCGTTTAGGTAGCTAGCTAATAAACGTATCATTCAAAGTGTAATGACGGTTTAGGTCATTTAGGAATATGGCATATTAGCTAGCAATCTAGCATATGCAATAACGTTACCAAACTAGCTGCACCTCGGTTTTAGCTGGTGTAGCTAATAAATAGCCGTAACTTGACTACTTGGGATCTCAAAAGGTGTGTCCTTTTGCTGTGTCACCTGCAGCTTGGCTACTAGTAGCTAGTTAGCAAACATTAGCTGGCGATGAATGAACAGTATTTCGGATTTAGCTAATCATGAAACAAAGTGTACAATATGAAAGTTGGCCAAGTCAAGTGATTGCGCGATGTTAACTTGCTAGCTTTGCAAAGACGGCATTTATAGCCAGCTATACTGATCTATCTAGTTAGCTAGCTAATGACGTTGTTAATCAATATTCCCAATAGGACAAGGATTTTTTTTATTTTATTTAACCGTTATTTAACTAGGCAAGTCAGTTAGGAACAAACCAAGACGACGCTGGGCCAATTGTGCACTGCCCTGTGGGACTCCCAGTCACGGACGGTTGTGATACAGCCTGGATTCGAACCCTGGTGCAGAGCCTTAGACCGCTGCGCCACTTGGGAGCTCAAGAATTAATGTGTATGTAGTAACTGTGAAATATCAGACAGTCTTATCGCTTTTGTTTGTTTCACCTAGATCCAAAAATGATGATCTTTCCACTGCGATTCTGAAGCAGAAGACCAGACCTAACAGATTGATTGTTGATGAATCCATCAATGAAGACAACAGTGTGGTCTCTCTCTCTCAGGTAGGCACAGGTGATTGGGTAGATTTGTAACCTCATCCTCTGTTTACAGTCCCAGAATGTAATTATTCTGGCTATAAGCAAGCATGTGTTATTTTGATTCTCAGCTGCTGCTGTGGCAAAGATCTGTAAACGATCTGATCCTGCTGTACTAAAAGTATTTAGAACATCTTGTGAAACTCATGGTGTTCATACTCTGTTTTTAGGCAAAGATGGATGAGCTGCAGCTGTTTCGTGGAGACACAGTGCTGATGAAGGGGAAGAAGCGCAGGGAGTCAGTATGTATTGTTTTGTCTGACGACACCTGCTCTGATGAGAAGATCCGCATGAACCGTGTGGTCCGCAACAACCTTCGCGTCCGTCTGGGGGATGTCATCAGGTACACATACAGATGCACACACACGGGAACAAACAAGTTTGTTTTTGTACAAATGCCCAAAGCAAATTTAGATGAGTGATGTTTCTCTATTCTTCCTGTTGCAGTATCCAGCCGTGTCCTGATGTGAAGTATGGGAAGAGGATCCACGTTCTGCCTATTGATGATACAGTGGAGGGAATCACTGGCAATCTATTTGAGGTCTACCTCAAACCCTACTTCCTAGAGGCCTACAGGCCCATCCGCAAGGGTCAGTACACACACTAGGGATGAGCATTTGAAATGATTTCACTATTCACATAAAATATATTTTTCCGGATATTCGTATAGTCAAAATTATATATAATCATCTCTACTCTTTTGACCAATCGGATTTAGAGGTCGACCGATTTAATTAGGGCCGATTTCAAGTTTTTAGCAATGCTTGCTTCACAGTGCTGTTTATGACTTCAAGCCTATCAACTCCTGAGATTAGGCTGGCAATACTAAAGTGCCTATTAGAACACCCAATAGTCAAAGGTATATTAAATACAAGCGGCATAGAGAGAAATAGTCGACGCATCATAATTCCTATAATAACTACAACCTAAACTTCTTTACTGGGAATATTGAACCACCAGCTTGCATATGTTCTGAGTGTAACAGTATAACTTTAGACCGTCCCCTCGCCCATACCCGGGCGCGAACCAGGGACCCTCTGTACACATCAACAACAGTCACCCTCGAAGCATCGTTACCCATCGCTCCACAAAAGCCGCGGCCCTTGCAGAGCAAGGGGAACTACTACTTCAAGGTCTCAGAGCAAGTGACGTAACCGATTGAAACGCTATTTAGCGCAAACACCGCTAACTAGCTAGCCATTTCACATCCGTTACATGAGCAAGGAACTTAAACGTTAGCTTTTTTACATGGCACATATTGCACTTTTACTTTCTTCTCCAACACTGTGTTTTGGCATTATTTAAACCAAATTGTGCATGTTTCATTATTTATTTGAGACTAAATAGATTTGATTTATGTATTAAGTTAAAATAAGTGTTCATTGTTCATTTCAGTATTGTTGTAATTGTCATTTATTACAAATTCTACAAAATATTACAACTTGTAATATATATTACAAAATATATGTCGGACGATTTATTCGGTATCAGCTTTTTTCGGTCCTCCAGTAATCGATATCGGCGTTAAAATCATAATCGGTCGACCTCTAATCAGAATGATGCCGTAGTTTTTAGCTAACAGTAGCCTAGGCTAACAGTGAACGTGAAGTCTAATGTTCGCCATAATAGAACAGATTATATATATATATATATATATATATATATATATATATATATATATATATATATATATATATATATAAAAAAAAGTTTTCTGGTTAGTGTTTTGCATTAATCTGTGTCAGGTCTTGTGGACCCACTGTTGGTGTGCGCCTGTAGGCTAACTGCTATTTGAAGTGGGGAAAATGGCATACCGCTGTCAGGGCTGACCAGAGGGCTAAATGTGCTATGATCGTCAAATGTAAAACGCAACCCATAACTTATGAGAGAGAATTTACTTGAAAATAAAACATTCACTTTGTGTGTCCCTAGAACTAAGGCTGCATTTACAATACAGTTCTGTTAACAATGAACTGTCAAAGCCATGGGCCATCTGAAGCAGCAGTAGCTCAATGCGCCGTACATAAACACTACATTCTAAAGTTTGTTGTTTTATTAAATTAAGCATTTCACATGTCATTGTATATCCTTGTGTGTAACATGGACAATTTCATTTAAACAGCTTTTTCATTGTTAAAATAGGCCTAAAAAATTATCCCAAAATGTGTTCAAATACGAATGTCTGTTCGGATGTCTGGATAGTCGATTAACTGTACCCCTCCCTAACACACACCTGTTACCAATCGTTTTGTTTCAAAACAGCACCAGTGAACAATTGTTTGTTCTATATTTTATTCTTTAATATGTCATTGTGTGTAGGTGATATCTTCCTGGTTCGGGGGGGTATGCGTGCGGTGGAGTTCAAGGTGGTGGAGACTGACCCCAACCCCTATTGCATCGTTGCCCCCGATACCGTCATCCACTGCGAGGGAGAGCCTATCAGGAGAGAGGTGGGTCACAACCTCAACCAATTGCTTGTGGGCAGAGCACTCTTAATTTAGCCTATGTAAATCTAGGCATTGTACTTTTAGCCAATTAGCGTTGCTTTTCTCCAAGTCCACAGCAAGAGGCTCGGGTAGGAATATGTAATGAATCGGGACCTATGTATCCTGAAGTCCCTGCAAATACCTAGCCCTAGTAAGCAAACAAACTCTCAAGCCTCAGATTTATTTCTATGTGTGTTTTCTGTGTGTGTAGGATGAGGAGGAGTCCCTGAATGAGGTAGGCTATGACGATATCGGAGGAGTGAGGAAGCAGCTGGCTCAGATCAAGGAGATGGTGGAGCTGCCACTCAGACACCCTGCACTATTCAAGGCTATAGGAGTCAAGGTAACACACACCGTTCACTATCTTCAAGGCCTTGTGTTAGTCTACGCACTTTCTTGAACAGTAAAGAGTTTAAAAACATGTTTTCCAGACTTGAAAGTCAACCATTTCAATTGGCTTAAGAAGTAAGCATTTTTCACTATTGGAAATGTTCTAATGACTGACATGCACCTGTACTCCCCTCCAGCCCCCCCGTGGTATCCTGCTGTACGGACCCCCCGGTACAGGAAAGACCCTGATTGCCAGAGCTGTCGCTAATGAGACTGGAGCCTTCTTCTTCCTCATCAACGGTGAGATTCTAAACCTTACCCTTTCCCTGGCAGAGGTTCAGTGTTCATGATAAGTCATTGTACTCTTGCAGTTTTGATGTTGCTCTGTATGGCCCTTCTGTCTGTGTTCCTGTCCGTAGGTCCTGAGATCATGAGTAAGCTGGCTGGAGAGAGTGAGAGCAACTTGAGGAAGGCCTTCGAGGAGGCTGAGAAGAACTCTCCTGCCATCATCTTCATTGATGAGCTGGACGCTATCGCTCCAAAGAGAGAGAAGGTGTGGGGGAGAGAGAATGGGTATTAATGGTGTCCATCGGTTGACGTGCAGACCAGGAGAATAAAAATGGAATACAAAGAAAACGGAAAAATCCTTCTAAAGGGTCACCCAACTAAGACATTGTATCACTTCAATAAAAACAAAGTGCAGCAGCTATGAACTGATCTGACATTTTCTGTAGACCCATGATTAGATGGAGAGGTATATCCTGCTGTTGTTGACATGTGTTTGTAGACCCATGGAGAAGTGGAGAGGCGTATCGTGTCTCAGCTGCTGACCCTGATGGACGGGCTGAAGCAGAGGGCTCATGTCATTGTCATGGCAGCCACCAACAGACCCAACAGCATAGACGCTGCACTTAGGAGATTTGGTACGTATACATACTTTTTACCAGTTGGTTACAGGGTGTTTTATGTTTTTATTGTGCAGTTATATTGGTAGCTTTAATGCTCCAACGTGCTTGTGCCTACAGGGCGTTTTGACAGGGAGGTGGACATTGGAATCCCTGATGCTACAGGCAGACTGGAAATCCTGCAGATCCACACCAAGAACATGAAACTGAATGACGATGTTGACCTTGAGCAGGTGTGTGCTGACTCTTGGCCTGCGTCCCAAATGGCATCCTATTCCCTACCGCCCTGGTCAAAAGTGCTGCACTGAGGCCTCCCGCAGCGTTCTAAGGTACTGCATCGTAGTGCTTGTTGCATCACGACAGACCCGGGTTCGATCCCAGGTTGTGTTACAACCGGCCATGACCGGAGTTTCATAGGGTGCCGCACAATTGGCCCAGTGTCGTTAAGGGGAAGGTTGGGCCGGTGGGGGCTTTACTTGGCTCATCACGCTGTAGCGACTCCTCGTGGTGGGCCGGGCGCTTGCAATCTGTTTGGCGGGTCGTCAGTTGAACAGTGTTTACTCCGATACATTGGTGCAGCTGGCTTCTGGTTTAAGCGGGCAGGTGTTAAGAAGCGTGGTTTGGTGGGTCATGTTTTGGAGGACATATGACTCAACCTTCGTCTCTCCTCAGCCCGTTAGGGAGTGTGCAGCAAGAGACCCAAATTGGATCGCAGTTGGATATCACGAAAAAGGGGGTAAAATACCAAAATAATAAGAAAGTTCTGCGCTGGGACAAGGAAAATAATTGTCAGATAAGAAGAATATAGATTTAAGTTGTCCGACTGGACAAGTAAAAACATAAAAAATCACACATCAGAATAATTGTTTGATATTGTGATCAGAATTAGATAAGGGAGGCCAACATTGGAACAATATTAATAGATTACTCCCATCCACCAACCCAATCCACAACACCCTAGTAAAACCCAAGTCTAATTGACGGTAATAGTGCTCACTGTTGTCCCTTGTGGCTGATTTTGAAGGAGGACATCGGGAAATAATTGTCAAATTTCAAAGTCAATCTTGAGGGATCTTCCTGAATAGCCTAAATTTTTGTCAGATTATCTATGGTAAAAAAATAGTAATGCTTTTTATTTTAAAAAGTGGTTCTTTGCTTCATACAGTGATGTAAAAATGGTGTTGGACCATTTTATTTGTGGACAAATGACTTGAGCTTTTACACAAAATAAAAAATCTGTCCTACTTGTCCAATGGACAAAGGAATAGGGTGCCATTTGGAACACATCCTGGGTGTGTCTTCTTAGGTGGCTGACATACATTTCCCACACCTATTGAACTGGTAGCATTGTGTTCCGAGGCTGGCCTGTGTGTTAACTCCCCCTGTAACTCCGTGTAGGTGGCTAATGAGACCCACGGCCACGTGGGTGCTGACCTGGCTGCCCTGTGCTCTGAGGCTGCTCTCCAGGCCATCAGGAAGAAGATGGACCTAATCGACTTGGAGGACGAGACCATCGATGCGGAGGTCATGAACTCCCTGGCCGTTACCATGGACGACTTCAGGGTAGGAAACACACTACCAAGTGTTGACTGTCTCTACCTAGGGTAGACTACACAGTCTACCACAACCCAGTACATAATAACTATACTACTCCTGGTTATGTATACAGTTGAAGTCGGAAGTTTACATACACCTTAGCCAAATACATTTCAACTCAGTTTTTCACAATTCCTGACATTTAATTCTAGTAAAAATTCCCTGTCTTAGGTCAGTTAGGATCACCACTTCATTTTATGAATGTGAAATGTCAGAATAATAATAGAGAGAATGATTTATTTCAGATTTTATTTCTTTCATCACATTACCAGTGGGTCAGAAGTTTACATACACTCAATTAGTATTTGGTATCATTGCCTTTAAATTGTTTAACTTGGGTCAAACGTTTCGGGTAACCTTCCACAAGCTTCCCACAATAAGTTGGGTGAATTTTGACCCATTCCTCCTGACAGAGCTGGTGTACTGTAACTGAGTCAGGTTTGTAGGCCTCCTTGCTCGCACACGCTTTTTCAGTTCTGCCCACAAAATTTCTGTAGGATTGAGGTCAGGGCTTTGTGATGTCCATTCCAATACCTTGACTTTGTTGTCCTTAAGCCATTTTGCCACAACTTTGGAAGTATGCTTGGGGTCATTGTCCATTTGGAAGACCCATTTGCGACCAAGCTTAAACATCCTGACTGATGTCTTGAGATGTTGCTTCAATATATCCACATAATTTTCCTCCCTCATGAAGCCATCTATTTTTTTGAAGTGCACCAGTCCTTCCTGCAGCAAAGCACCCCCACAACATGATGCTGCCACCCCTGTGCTTCACGGTTGGGATGGTGTTCTTCGGCTTGCAAGCTTCCCCCTTTTTCCTCCAAACATAACGATGGTCATTATGGCCAAACAGTTCTATTTTTGTTTCATCAGACCAGAGGACATTTCTCCAAAAAGTACGATCTTTGTCCCCATGTGCAGTTGCAAACCGTAGTCTGGCTTTTTTATGGCGGTTTTGGAGCAGTGGCTTCTTCCTTGCTGAGCGGCCTTTCAGGTTATGTCGATATAGGACTCGTTTTACTGTGTGGATATAGATACTTTTGTACCTGTTTCCTCCAGCATCTTCACAAGGTCCTTTGCTGTTGTTCTAGGATTGATTTGCACTTTCCGCACCAAAGTACGTTCATCTCTAGGAGACAGAACGCGTCTCCTTCCTGAGCAGTATGACAGCTGCGTGGTCCCATGGTGTTTATACTTGCGTACTATTGTTTATACAGATGAACGTGGTACCTTCAGGCATTTGGAAATTGCCCCCAAGTAGGTCTTGGCTGATTTATTTTGATTTTCCCTTGATGCCAAGCAAAGAGACACTGAGTTTGAAGGTAGGCCTTGAAATACATCCACAGGTACACCTCCAATTGACTCAAATGATGTCAATTAGCCTATCAGAAGCTTTAAAGCCAAGATGGAATTTTCCAAGCTTTTTAAAGGCACAGTCAACTTAGTGTATGTAAACTTCTGACCCACTGGAATTGTGATACAGTGAATTATATGTGAAATAATCTGTCTGTAAACAATTGTTGGAAAAATTACTTGTCATGCACAAAGTAGATGTCCTAACCGACTTAGTTTGTTAACTAAGTCGGGGGGGGGGGTCCTAACCAAAACTAGTTTGTTAACAAGACATTTGTGGAGTGGTTGAAAAATGAGTTTAATGACTCCAACCTAAGTGTATGTAAACTTGCGACTTCAACTGTATATGATATTAAACGTGTGTTTGCATTTCAGTGGGCTCTGAGCCAGAGTAACCCATCAGCTCTGAGGGAGACGGTGGTAGAGGTTCCTAACATCACCTGGGGGGACATTGGAGGACTGGAAGATGTCAAGAGGGAGTTGCAGGAACTGGTGCAGGTACGACGTGCACACACACAAACACATTTAAAATTATTTATTTGAATCCACAAATCACATTAGTCGAAGGATTCAAACATTTCATAAGTCATGGATATATGGACACTTGTGGATGGAAAAAATAACCTTCTCCATACAGCAAGGCTGCCCGTGACCGCTGACACAGAGCAGTAGCTGCTCTGCCTTCGTCCTATGCAGGCCTGCAATCAAACCGGTGCACAAAGTTGAACCTTGCACACATTGTCATACCTTATCTCTATCTTTCTTTCCCCGATAGTACCCAGTGGAGCACCCTGATAAGTTCCTGAAGTTCGGTATGACCCCGTCTAAGGGAGTGTTGTTCTACGGGCCCCCGGGTTGCGGTAAGACCCTGCTGGCCAAGGCCATTGCCAACGAGTGCCAGGCCAACTTCATCTCCATCAAAGGACCTGAGCTTCTCACCATGTGGTTCGGAGAGTCTGAGGCTAATGTCAGGGAGATCTTTGACAAGGTATGACATAGAAGTGACTCACCAAAGTTAACATTTATATTTGTGCGCTATGGTAGGTCATAAATCAACATGGAGAAAAACAGTGGTCTTGGCATTGAACCCTGTGGTACACCACTACACAATTTTCAATAGTATATGGTGTAATCTACTGTGTTTTTCTGTGTGTACAGGCTCGCCAGGCAGCCCCGTGTGTGTTGTTCTTTGACGAGCTGGACTCCATAGCGAAAGCCCGTGGGGGTAATGTGGGAGACGGTGGCGGAGCGGCCGACCGTGTCATCAACCAGATCCTGACTGAGATGGACGGCATGTCCAGCAAAAAGAACGTCTTCATCATCGGCGCCACCAATCGCCCTGACATCATTGACCCTGCCATCCTTCGACCCGGCCGTCTGGACCAGCTTATTTACATCCCTCTGCCTGACGAGAAGAGCAGGATCAACATTCTCAAGGCTAACCTCCGAAAGAGCCCCATTAGCAAGGTAAAACACACACCGCTCATAAACACTACTTCTTTCTACACCTGTCATCATGCTAATGTAGCAAGAGCCCGGTGGTAGTTGTATTATGTAACAAGATTTAGTGACTCGCACCAATATGTAAGATGTTTCAGATGCTATAGATCTGTCATTACCCTGACGTTGATTGGTTACACCCTGTCTCCTCCCTCTATCCTATAGGATGTTGATCTGGACTTCCTGGCTAAGATGACCAATGGGTTCTCGGGTGCTGACCTTACAGAAATCTGCCAGCGGGCCTGTAAGCTGGCCATCAGAGAGTGCATCGAGAACGAGATTCGCCGAGAGAGGGAGAGGCAGACCAACCCTTCTGCTATGGTCATTTCACACACACGCACACACCTCGTTCACGCCATCTCTCTTTCTCTCCTTCTACTTTTCTTTTTCAATTACCCCCCTTCCACCCTCCCTCTATTCTCATCTCCAGGAGGTGGAGGAAGATGACCCTGTGCCAGAGATCAGGAAGGACCACTTTGAGGAGGCCATGCGATTCGCCCGCCGCTCCGTCAGCGACAATGACATCCGCAAATACGAGATGTTTGCCCAGACACTGCAGCAGAGCCGAGGCTTTGGCAGCTTCAGGTACGTTTGTGTGTGACCTCAGGGGTGTGTGTGACAGTGTTTAATGTGCTATAATTAAGCAATAATGCCCGAGGGGTTGTGGTATATTTAAGCAATAAGGCCAGAGGAGGTGTGGTATATTGCCAAAATATCAGACCGTATACCACGGGTACAACAAAACATTTGTTTTTATTGCTCTAATTACATTGGTAACCAGTTTATAATAGCAATATAAGGCACCTCGGGGGTTTGTGGTATATGGCCAATATACCACGGCTAAGGGCTGTGTCCAGGCACTCTGAGATGCGTCGTGCATAAGAACAGCCCTTTTAGCCGTGGTATGTTGGCCATATACCACACCCCCTCGTGCCTTTATTGCTTAATTATAAACTGGGTGGTTCAAGCCCTGAGTGCTGATTGGCTGACATGTTATGTCAGACCAGCCCTTAGCCATCTACCACACCCTCTGGCCTTATTGCTAAAATATGCCACAGCTAAGGGCTGTTCTTAGGTACGAAGCGGACGAATATACAGCCCTTAGCTGTGGTATATTGGCCATATTTCCATACGGCTTTAATGCTGTTTCAGCCAATCAGCATCCAGGACCCTAACTACCTGGTTTATAATGGTGACTATTGTCTTTGTCTCACAGGTTCCCATCCAGTGCTGCAGGGGGCAGTGGTCCAAGCCAGGGTACCGGGGGAACAGGCGGGGGGCCAGTGTTTAACGAGGATAACGATGACGACCTGTATGGATAGATGGACAGACGGATGGTGCCACATAGTGGCCAGCTCTTATGTGATCACACCTGTACAAACATTCAAACCTGATTGACCATTTTTTAGGACTCATCTTTCTTTCATGTTTTTTGTTGTTGTTGTTGTTTGATTCCTCTATGGTGGCGAAAGCGTGTAGCTACCTGGTTTGATCCGTCCTCAAACTGGAAGCTTCTGGTTTCTACAGACCCCACTCAGGCGTTTCTTTTACTGCCTGCTACGGGAAAGCGGGGCAGTGGATAGAGGTGATTGGTTGACAGTGGGGGGGGGGGGGGGGGGTTGAGTGGCCTCTGAGTTTATTATCACAACCCTATGTTACCAGCTATAAGAAAGAAAGAAAAATATAATTACTTTTTTATGGATAGTAGCATGTAATGTATGACGACAAGTTTGAAAATAAAATCTCACAAAATGACTAGTTTGATGTTATTGTACAGTTCCACACTAGGTTCACCATAACAAAGTTGTCAAACCAGTTTCTCATTATTTTAGATGAGATGTCAGAGGTTCGACTTACTATGTGGGACCAGGTATCGAACCCAGGCCATCTGCATGCTTTAGGACCGTGTTAGCCCACTGAGCTAAAAAGCCTATGTATTTGCTCTGGGAGCTAACGTGAGCCCTCAGGTCTACAGGGCTAGTCCTAACACAAGCTTGTTCACTGAACTACCTCTGTTTTCTAGTGGTCGCTAAATGTCCCATGGCACTCGAGTTGAGTAGAAGTCTAAACCCTAGTGTACTTCCCAACCTGGTCACCATACCACTATGGCCACCTAATCATCCAGGCCTTCAATGGTCTCGTATAGCATTAAATACCTGTAAATTACAATGGAAAGGAGTTGCATGCATGAGCTGTCATGAATGTGAGACCTGTCATGAATATTTGTATTAAAAATGGTTGCCATTATCTCAATGTCTACAATCCTGTATCTGACCACACTGTCACACTTACTAGACCAAACCCATCCCAGGTTGCATATAAAAACAGACATTTAAAGGTCAAATTTTGTGAGGACTATCTGGGAGGGGTTTGAGTGGGGAGAGAACTGAAAATGAACTGTTATTGGCAGAGGTTTGGAACCTTCTTATTGGTCCATTATTGCCGTGTTCACGCGCTAGTCGAAACTTGAAAATGTCCGACTTGCTAATTGGTTGAACACGACGTGTATAATAACTACAACCAGTTAGCAAGTCGGTTGTTTCAGAGTTCCTACTAACAACTAATTTACTGCATGGTGATGTCACCATGGAAGGCCAAAACTCCATCCCACAAAAACAGGCTGAGCTTTCAAGTGGTCTTTTCAAACGGCTCTCTCACTAAAAAGGAAAATTATGAAAAGCCTCAATTTCACAGTATTATTTCAACCTCAGAGTGGAAATGTATATAAATCATAGAAAAATCATGTTTTTGACTGCACTGGACCTTTAAGGTTGGCTTGTTTTGACACGTTGAGTGTCAATGTTCTAATTCATGAGACCATGAGTGTGTTATTCTGAGACTGAAAATGGGTTATTTATATGTGGGCTGTTCATTGCCTGTTGGTCCTCTGTAGATCACTATAGTTCGTTTTAGAAGTTTCCCAACTGTTTGGGTTACAGATAAACAGATCCAGACTTTGACCTCTGTCTGTTTAAAACCAGCCTGACTACTGAGCATCACACACATTCTGACACACAGACTTCTGATCGGTAAGAACTATCACTCCTCACATATTCTTACTCTAGCATGATACATGGACATAACTTCTCACGTTAGAGAACCTTCTCCATTTCCACAGGGGGAACGGCACCAGGGTGTTAGTGTGACTCAGATGTACTATTGTGTATCTCATCTCAGTTCGATCTTACATCACTATGTGCTCACATTGTGGTTCAGGCAATGGTGGACACGGTTACAGACTGTACTAATCTACTGGAACAAACTACATTTAAACTGTGAAGCTGAAAGAAGTAGCAGATGGGGGGGGGATTCTGATTTGATCAGCATGATCTCAGACCACTCAACCTGTTAGGCATTGTACTATAACTTTAATACAATACTGTATCACGTGACAGAGGATTATGATGTTAATCAGTAATGTGTTCCCATAAAGCCAGCCTGTGACTGTCATATAGTTGGATCAGCTATTTAGGTATAGAAACTAGGTTCTTATAGAGTTATGTTATGAAAGGTTTGAAAGAGACTGAGAGAAAAGAGAGGATTTGCCTGTTTTAACTGAATATTTTGAGTATATTATCTCATATGTCACACATCTGAGTCCCCTGGGCTGAGTTAATGAATTCAAACATGAGTGATAATCAGTAACACAGCATTAAGACTATGGTGATTTGCAACTGACACCATGTCAACTGGGTCATACTCAGAGATCTATAGCGATGGTTTAGCCTCTAGAGCTGGACACCATGTTGCTACCTCATATAACATGTATGATGTGTGTTTCTGTGTGCCTGTCTGTCTGCCAGTTTGCCTGCCTTTCAGAACCCCTGGACTGAACCATGAGTTCTTGCGTGACCCTGTCGTCCGGGCATAAGATTCCCCTGGTGGGGCTGGGAACATGGAAGAGTGCCCCTGGACAGGTCAAAATGCTATTCTCATTCAAAAAACTAACATCCACACAGATAACCTAAACCTTAACGTGTGTGTTGACTATCTGTGTCACTGTAGGTGAAGCAGGCGGTGCTGACGGCTCTAGACTGTGGCTACAGACACATTGATTGTGCTGCTGCGTACAGTAATGAACAGGAGGTCGGGGAGGCACTGGCTCTGAGGCTGGGACCAGGAAAGGTGAGCCACACACACTTTTTGATCAGAGCATTAGGAAAACCCTTCTGGAAAGCTGTGCATGTATGTGTGTGTGTTGATCCCCTGTTTTGGCCCCCAGGCCCTGCGTCGTGAGGCTGTATTTCTGACCTCTAAGCTGTGGAACACCCAGCATCACCCTGATGATGTAGAGACAGCCTGTAGGAAGAGTCTAATACACCTGGGACTGAACTACCTGGACCTCTACCTCATGCATTGGCCCATGGCCTTCCAGTGAGCAACACACACACCCCTACTCGCACCTCAATATGACTGCACATCTCAACGAACACACTTGTACTAGAAACCCGTCCCAGACATGTTATGGTCCTCTGAGCTGCCTGTGTGTTCTCCAGGCGTGGGACAGAGCTGATGCCTAAGCGGGCCGATGGGAGTGTGTGTTACGATGACATACACTACCAGGAAACCTGGGTTGCCATGGAGAGCCTGGTTGATAAGGGGCTGGTCCGAGCCATCGGTCTGTCCAACTTCAACGCCAGACAGACAGACGATATCATCAGCATCGCCAAACACAAGCCTGTAGTCAACCAGGTATGGGACTGTGTGTGTACAGTATGTCTGTGTAATATTCTCTGACTATGTGTGTGTTGGTTTGTCTTTGTAGGTGGAGTGTCACCCATACCTGTCCCAGGCTGAGTTGCTGAGTCACTGCAGGTACGTTTGTGTGTGTGTAAGTTAGAGCGTGTAGTGGTGTGTGTGCCCCTGTGTATGTCTGTAGGTTTGTGTAACTGTGTGTGTATTCCACGGTTGTAGGTGTGTGTGTGTGTGTAATAGTTTGCGTATGTTCAAGGTCGGTAGGTGTATGTGTGACGGCCTACAGCCCCCTGGGTAGCGGTGACAGGCCCTGGGCCTCGCCTGATGAACCCTGCCTGCTGCAGGATCCTGGACTGGGGGCTATTGCCCTCCGCCACAGCATGACCCCTGCTCAGGTCATACTCAGGTAACACAGTACACTGTAACACACAAACATCTCCGTGTAACTAGCCACAGTGTAATGATCAATTCTCAGGTGTGTGTCTGTCTGTGTCTCCAGGTGGCAGGTACAGAGAGGGGTAGTCTGCATCCCCAAAAGTGTCACCCCCTCCAGGATCCAGCAGAACATACAGGTGAGGACAGTGCCATCTAGTGGAATGAATACCAATTGACCTGCATGATTTTTGACCAGTTTGGAAACTTCTAACCTCTTCCCCAAAATGCGACTTTTCGAAAGATCCAAGGCCGGCTGAGTCTAGGAAGCTACGGGTTACAATTCTGTGCAGCTACTGTGATTGTTTTCTAGATTGGGAGTTTGTGTCTGATTGACAGGTGTTTGACTTCTCTCTGTCGGATGAAGACATGAAGCAGATGGAGTCATTCAGCAGAAACGAGAGGTACATCGTCCCATCTGTGGAGGTAAGTTCCGATTGTCTCAGATAAGACCTCAGGGTGCATGTCAATAGTCTTATACGGCCTCCTCCCCTGGTCACAACTAGACAGGTGAAGGAGAGTAGATGAGGATGCCATATGAGACTACTGAGATGCAGCCAAATTTAGCTGAGTTTCAGTTGAGACATGGGGTTTTCCGGTGGTACAGAATGGAACTGTGTGTTCTCTTCACAGAGGGACGGAAAGAGAGTGTGGAGGGACGCAGAGCACCCCCATTTCCCCTTCAATGAGCCGTACTGACCCCACATCTAGACACAGATCAACTGACCCTACGACGAGACAGATCTACTGACCCCACATCTAGAGACAGATCTACTGACCCCACATCTAGAGACAGATCTATCGGCCCCACATCTAGACACAGATCTACCGGCCCCACATCTAGAGACAGATCAACTGACCCCACATCTAGAGACAGATCTACTGACCCCACATCTAGACACAGATCAACTGACCCTACGACGAGACAGATCTACTGACCCCACATCTAGAGACAGATCTACTGACCCCACATCTAGAGACAGATCTATCGGCCCCACATCTAGACACAGATCTACCGGCCCCACATCTAGAGACAGATCTACTGACCCCACATCTAGAGACAGATCTACTGACCCCACATCTAGAGACAGATCTACCGACCCCACATCTAGAGACAGATCTACCGACCCCACATCTAGAGACAGATCTACCGACCCCACATCTAGAGACAGGTCTACCGACCCCACATCTAGAGACAGGTCTACCGACCCCACATCTAGAGAGGTCTACCGACCCCACATCTAGACACAGATCTACCGACCCCACATCTAGAGACAGATCTACCGACCCCACATCTAGAGACAGATCTACCGACCCCACATCTAGAGACAGGTCTACTGACCTCACATCTAGAGACAGATCTACTGACAGAAGTTTACATACACTCAATTAGTATTTGGTAGCATTGCTTTTAAATTGTTTAACTTGGGTCAAATGTTTTGGGTAGCCTTCCACAAGCTTCCCACAATAAGTTGGGTGAATTTTGGCCCATTCCTCCTGACAGAGCTGGTGTAACTGAGTCAGGTTTGTAGGCCTCCTTGCTCGACACACGCTTTTTCAGTTCTGCCCACAAACTTTCTGTAGGATTGAGGTCAGGGCTTTGTGATGGCCACTCCAATACCTTGACTTTGTTGTCCTTAAGCCATTTTGCCACAACTTTGGAAGTATGCTTGGGGTCATTGTCTATTTGGAAGACCCATTTGCGACCAAGCTTTAACATCCTGACTGATGTCTTGAGATGTTGCTTCAATATATCCACATAATTTTCCTCCCTCATAATGCCATCTATTTTGTGAAGTGCACCAGTCCCTCCTGCAACAAAGCACCCCCACAACATGATGCTGCCACCCCTGTGCTTCACGGTTGGGATGGTGTTCTGCTTGCAAGCCTCCCCCTTTTTCCTCCAAACATAACAATGGTCATTATGGCCAAACAGTTCTATTGTTGTTTCATCAGACCAGAGGACATTTCTCCAAAAGTACGATATTTGTCACCCTGTGCAGTTGCAAACCGTAGTCTGGCTTTTTTATGGCGGTTTTGGAGCAGTGGCTTCTTCCTTGCTGAACGATATAGGACTTGTTTTTACTGTGGATCTAAATACTTTTGTACGCGTTTCCTCCAGCATCTTCACAAGGTCCTTTGCTGTTTTGGGATTGATTTGCACTTTTCACGCCAAAGTACGTTTTTTTCTAGGAGACAGAACGCGTCTCCTTCCTGAGCGGTATGGCGGCTGCGTGTTCCCATGGTCTTTATACAGATGAACGTGGTACCTTCAGGCATTTGGAAATTGCTCCCAAGGATGAACCAGACTTGTGGAGGTCTACAATTTTTTTGGAGGTATTGGCTGATTTATCTTGATTTTCCCATGATGTCAAGCAAAGAGGCACTGAGTTTGAAGGTAGGCCTTGAAATACATCCACAGGTACACCTCCAATTGACTCAAATGATGTCAATTAGCCTATCAGAAGCTTCTAAAGCCATGACATTTTCCAAGCTGTTTAGAGGCTTAGTGTATGTAAACTTCTGACCGACTGGAATTGTGATACAGTGAATTATAAGTGAAATAATCTGTCTGTAAACAATTGTTGGAAAAATAACTTGTCATACACAAAGTAGATGTCCTCACCGACTTGCCAAAACTATAGTTTGAGTTGTTGAAAAGAGTTAATGACTCCAACCTGAGTATGTAAACTTTTGACTTCAACTGTATATACACACCATACTAAATTATCCAGAATTCAATATTAGCGTGAAAATGTATTTGCTACTAATCCTTGATATTGTCCCACTCCAACTGATCCGATGTTCTGATGTATGCATATCTAATCTGTGAGATCATTGGACAAATAAAGAAAGCATTTGGTCATCCCTCCCTTCAGTCCTTGAAGTAACCAGAGCCAGGAGGGATGGATAGGTGAAAGCAGATGAGTGGGGTTAGGCTACACATAAACACACAGGGCCAATACACTGCTCAGTATTTGGTTTATTGGTTGTCATAACATTCAATTTACATGAAACTTTGTCAAAAGTACAGAAGTTGTAGAAAAAACACATTCACAGCACCATGCCAATGCTCACTTCCTACTTTAGCCCAGAGACCCTGCAGCTTCTCTGATTGACAGGCATCATTAGATCAAGATGGAATTCCTCAGATGTTTGCCATTCTGTATCTTTTGGCATTACCTATAGGCAGGGAACAACCACTACAGTATCAACCTGTCCTGACAGATTCCTTCAATGTCCACATATCACAGCTGGCAAAAAGTGGACGGGGTCTCCATTTGATAGTCCTGAATAGATGTATCATGTTACGTGCCAGACTGATAGGTCCCGCAGTGCTGAAACACACTGGTACTGAGTAGCAGCACCTCACCAGAATGTATTTCACCCCATGACCTTATTAAGCACTGCATACAGTGCCACTCCCAGTATACGATCCACAGCAAAACAGTCATTTACAAAACCTATTATAAAGGTTCATAGAAATGATAATATTCTCTGTTCATCCTGTGGACACCAGCAGCCATTACAATAGTTATTCACATTGAGTATGAATCCTGGTACTTGACAGGTCCATAGGGTTTCTGTAGGAATGGGGGAGCCGTGTGTGTGTGTCTTCAGATTAAGGCACTTACCAGTCCCTCAGTGAGTCGTGGAGAGCTTAATGGCAGTTATTAAAGCCTCAGACAGAGACCACAGGGAGCAAAGCACCTATAGATGAACGTCCTGAGGTACCAATATGATGACCCATAGTGGATTACACACAGCTGGGCTGCTGGGGGTCTCAGCCAGTCAGATGGTCTGGACCAGACATAGATACAACAAACTGTACACCATGTTAAAACCAACAAGCAATTATAACAAGCAAATCTGAAGACATGCTTGCCAAACTATGTTACTGGTTAGGCACTGGGAGGAGGTGGGGGTAGTAGCTGCTGTCGTAGCAGTGGCCTTGTCCAGCAGATAACCTACGCAGTTCACACATGATGCTTTATTAAACATTTGAAACAGATTATTGGGGTAAAATAGGGGAGCACAGACTGAAGCTGCTGGTTGGGTGTAGATAAACAAAATAATCCACTTTCCTCTGGAAAATCCTAGACAATCTTCTCTCTTTCAAATAAAGTGTTCCTGTCATCCCATCCATACGAAGAGGAGGAAAGGCAGGGGGATGTATAAAACCCTTGATAAATCTGTAGGAAAAAAAAGAGCATTAAGAAAAGTTCTGGTAAAAGCCAAAGCTGAGCCGAGCCATTCCTCCGTATCACTCCGCCATATCCGTGTGTGTGCTTGGGCAGAAAGATAAAAAATAATAATAAAAACAACCTTACACTGCAGTTCCTCTTGGCACTTCAGTCATTCCTAGAAAATAAATAAAACTTTCCCTTCAAAATATAATTGGTGTTGTCCTAAGACTGGGGCAGGTGTTGTCTGATGATCTCTCTGGACTGGGGAGGGATCCTGTCTGGGAAGCGAACCGTGAACTCCACTATGAGGTCGCCGCGCTGGGTGGGGCTCTTAGGGAGGGGCAGGCCCTCCCCCCTCAGCCTCTTTACCGTCCCTGGCTTTAGGACATCATGGCAGGGTAGCGGGATGACGCGGTTATCTAGGGTGGGAATGTTCACCGTACAGCCACACAGCGCCTGGGGGAGGGGGATATGAGAGGGTTTACTATTGTATCATACGACTCAAACATGTTCACTATATGACTGGTTCATTACAACAGTGTTCTTCAATCCGTTCCTCTGGGAAATCAAGGTGTTGTACATATGTTCTATTCACACCTGATATGAAAAACAAAGTCATCGGCTGTTAGTTAATTCAATGATTAAGGATAGGTGATAACGTGTTTCAGGAGCTATGGACGTAGAACACTAGTATATGTTCTAGTTCAGCAGTCTAGAACACAGGTTCAGCTGGAAAACATTAGATAGCATGATTTGGCACTGAGGCACTCAGAGTGAAACAGAATGACATCAGCTACAATGGATCACTCCCTCTCTGACACTAAAACCAGTTTCCCAGTCTTTCCAGGTGTGTGGTTCCTGTATAGGGTTGGTAGGTTATAGAGTGCACAGAAGGCTAATTTTGGAGAGTGGTCTCATTTTGAGAGCTAATGAAGACAGGAATCAGCTGAGGTCATAAATAGTTGGGACACAGTCTCTTCTTCTTATCACAGTGCCTATTGAATGCAGGGAGAGCAGTGAGAAATAGAATGGGTTCGAGGAATGAAACCTGAGCACCCAAAGTAGTAGGATGAAGTGTCCCATAGCCACTGATATAAGGTAAGTTTTGCACCCTAATTGTCAAGCTTAAAATTGAGTAAGAGTAACATTAAACTGATCCTAGACCAGCAACTGCTACCCAGAGCAGGCAGCACACCATACTAACTCCAACCTAGACAGGTTGCCATGATGCTGGAGGCACACAGACAGCTAACCCAAGGCCAGTTTAATTATAAGCCTCAGCTCAGACAAGGGAGCACCAAAATAATGTAGTCCACTACTAAGTGCGAACTCTGATTAAGTGCAGTTAGGCCTACAATTTCAGTCCCAATTTAATAACATGATACTATTTCATTGCGTGTTCCAGTTTAGTACTTACAAGTTGGCCAATCAGGTGTCAGTCCCATTTCACAGCTGCCCCATTCGGTGTTTACCATCCCCCACGACCTCAACCTCCCCCACGACCTCAACCCCCCCCACCCCCCAATATAAGGCATCCAAAAACTGTTATCACTAAGCGTTATCACATGCATATGTTGTCTAAGCCAATGCATAGAGCATATCTCTCTGTAATATCAGAAGTCAAGTTCCTCTTAAAGCTCTGCAGCTAGAGTTAGCGATCGCCTGCTAAGTGTGGATGGGGTGTCGTGTGTGTTTCCTTCCTGTTCTCCACACTGACACCGAATGTCAAACTGTCCTGATTTAGAGAGAACAGCTGGAGAGAGAGCAGGGCTTGAACCCTGCAGTTACAGGGCAAGGCCACTGGCTCCTGTAACAAAGATACAGAACAGTCATATGGAGAAGCAGTGGTGTAAAATACTTGAAAGTACTACTTAAGTAGTTTTGGGGTATCTGTAATTTATTTTACTATTCATATTTTTAACAACTTTTACTTCACTACATTCCAAAAGAAAATGTACTTTTTACTCAAAACATTTTAAAACGCTTAGCAAGACTGAATTTGACCATTTTCTCACTTATCAAAAGAACATGCCTGGTCATCCCTAATTCCGCTGATCTGGCATACTCACTAAAGACCAAAGCTTTTGTTTGTACATGATGTCAGTGTTGGCGTGCCCCTGGCTATCCATACACTTCAAACAACAAGAAAATAGTGCCATCTGGTTTGCTTATTATAAGGTATTTTAAATGATTCATACTTTTGATACTTAAATCTATTTAAAACCAAATACTTTGACTTTTAAAAAATCTGGTTCATACTGTAGGCACATGATAACTGCATACAATAGCTGCAGTTGGACATAAATTAGGTTACTTACATTGCCTACCAAAGCCCCTGGTATAATGTACATTTGCTGAAGCATTATGACAACTCAACGGTAGGGTTTAACTGAGCTAGGCCTTCTGATAAGTAATTGTCTCAACGCAGCCTTAATGCTGTGAAGGGGGGGGGGGGGGGGGGTTGTTCTGGCTATCATAATTTGCATAGGCTTTCTAGGGCACACCAGGGCTTTTGGTGGATACGTGACTTCACACTCCAGAGCATATGGTATTTACTTCGCCACCATGGCCTTTTTTAAATTACTTTCACCTCATTTGCTCACATCGTATATAGACTCGCCTGGTGGAGTGCATGTGTCTCTTCACAGTCAACATTGTGATGTTTCATCAGTTTTTTAAAAACCTGATTTTACTGCTCAGCTCACTTGAATTACGGTACTTGATGTGGAAGAGAGTTCATGTAGTTATGGCTGTATCTATGTAATACTGTGCGTTTCCCAGAGTCTGTTCTGGACTTGGGGCCCGTGAAGAGCCACTTGGTAACGAACACATTTAGCATCTGCTGGCTTCCACGCAAAGCATACAAGCCAAATGCAGATCTTTGGAACAGCTACTTTTGAAAAAGTCTCAAATCCATATAATATAGCCTACACCATCACAATAAATCCATTATTTATTTTAGACAGGTCTAAAGAAATCTGATATTTTTATTTTATTTCACCTTTATTTAACCAGGTAGGCAAGTTGAGAACAAGTTCTCATTTACAATTGCGACCTGGCCAAGATAAAGCAAAGCAGTTCGACACATACAACAGAGTTACACATGGAGTAAAACAAACATACAGTCAATAATACAGTAGAAACAAGTCTATATACGATGTGAGAAAATGAGGTGAAAGTAATAAAAAAAAGGCCATGGTGGCGAAGTAAATACAATATAGCAAGTAAAACACTGGAATGGTACATTTGCAGTGGAAGAATGTGCAAAGTAGAAATAAAAATATTGGGAATGATATGAAGATGAAGAAAATGTTGTCAATTTCAGAAGAACAGAATAGAACAGAATAGTTGTCCTTATGCTAGGCCCTGATCTGCCTCTGACCTATGGCTGTGGGCTGCACTAGTTCATTTTGAGGACAAGGTTTGCTTAGAATTCCGTAGCATTATTTTATATTATGAAGAATGAAATTGAACAATAAAATAGAAAGGATATTTTCTCAATGATTTACGGGAGTGCACACATGCGACTATTGTGTTGAGTGGTTAACAAACAGGTACTCCTATATGCTTAATTTAGAGTTATTAATGTAACTATAGTTGTGATACAAATGTTGGGCTATGTGTTAAGATTTTTAATACATTCTAAGGCTGCATGATCAATCTAACGATGATTTGAAAATAATTGCATGAAAGGCAATTTGTGCAGGCTGTACACACTTCACCAGTCTCTCATTCACAATTTGACATGCCTCGATTTTCCCGGCAGCATCCCCTTTGTGTGGCCGTAATGCCCCCTAAATAAATACATGCCTTTTGCGGCCAGTGGCGGTGGTGCCCTTGGGCTGAATATAATAATTATAATTCCCTTCTCCCGGCTGCGTGTGCCGAAGCACCTCTCACTCACATGGCTCTCCATCACGTGATTGGGTCTCTCACAGACAACAAGTGAAGACCAACACATCGGGGACGCAACTCCGCACATCCTTATCCATTTCCACAGCCCTGCAACTTGACCAAGTCACCTTCACCCAAATCCAGATAGCTGATGTTCTGAAAGAGCTGCAAATCTGGACCCCTACAAATCAGCAGGCTAGACAATCTGGACCCTCTCTTTCTAAAATTATCCGCCAAAATTGTTGCAACCCCTATTACTAGCCTGTTCAACCTCTCTTTTGTATCGTCTGAGATCCCCAAAGATTGGAAAGCTGCAGCGGTCATCCCCCTCTTCAAAAGGGGGAGACACTCTAGACCCAAACTGCTACAGACCTATATCTATCCTACCCTGCCTTTAAGGTCTTCGAAAGCCAAGTTAACAAACAGATCAACGAACATTTCGAATCCCACCTTCTCCGCTATGCAATCTGGGTTCCGAGCTGGTCATGGGTGCACCTCAGCCATGCTCAAGGTCCTAAATGATATCTTAACCGCCATCAATAAGAGACAATACTGTGCAGCTGTATTCATCGATCTGGCCAGGGCTGTCGACTCTGTCAATCACCACATTCTTATCGGCAGACAACAGCCTTGGTTTCTCAAATGACTGCCTCGCCTGGTTCACCAACTACGTCTCAGACAGTGTCAAATCGGAGGGCCTGTTCTCTGGACCTCTGGCAGTCTTTATGGGGGTGCCACAGGGTTCAATTCTCGAGCCGACTCTCTTCTCTGTATACATCAATGATGTCGCTCTTGCCGCTGGTGATTCTCTGATCCACCTCTACACAGATGACACGATTCTGTATACTTCTGGCACTTCTTTGGACACTGTTAACTAACCTCCAGACGAGCTTCAATGCCATACAACTCTCCTTCCGTGGCCTCCAACTGCTCTTAAATGCAAGTAAAACTAAATGCCTGCTCTTCAACCGATCGCTGCCCACACTTATCCTGACTTCGGCAATGTCATTTACAAAATTGCCTCCAACACTCTACTCAGCAAATTGGATGTAGTCTATCACAGTGCCACCAAAGCCCCATATACTACCCACCACTGCGACCTATATGCTTTCGTTGGCTGGCCCTCGCTTCATATTCGTCGCCAAACCTACTGGCTCCAGGTCATCTATAAGTCTTTGCTAAGTAAAGCCCCGCCTTATCTCAGCTCACTGGTCACCATAGCAGCACCCACTCGTAGCACGTGCTCCAGCAGGTTTTTTTCACTGGTCACCCCCAAAGCCAATTCCTCCTTTGGCCGCCTTTCCTTCCAGTTGTCTGCTGCCAAAGACTGGAACGAACTGCAAAAATCACTGAAGCTGGAGACTCATATCTCCCTCATTAACTTTAAGCACCAGCTGTCAGAGCAGCTCACAGATCACTTTACCTGTACATTTCCCATCTGTAAATAGCCCATCCAACTACATCATCCCCATACTGTTATTAATTTTGCTCCTTTGCACCCCACTATCTCTACTTGTACATATATCACTCCAGTGTTTAATTGCTATATTGTAATTATTTTGCCACTATGGCCTATTTATTGCCTTACCTCCTTTATCCTACCTCATTTGCACACACTGTATATATAGACTTTCTATTGTATTATTGACTGTGTTTGTTTATTCCATGTGTAACGCTTTGTTGTTGTTTGTGTCGCACTGCTTTGCTTTATCTTGACCAGGTCGCAGTTGTAAATGAGAACTTGTTCTCAACTAGCCTACCTGGTTAAATAAAGGTGAAATGAAAAAAATGTATTCCAAGGTGCATATTGAAGATACTGGAAGAACTGTCCACATTTACTTTTCAGCCAACAAGATGAGTAGGCCTAACGAACAGCAAAAGTACTAGCGGATGTCAATGTAGTATCCCCCATCGTACAAAAGTTGACCTATTCTGTGGGAAAAATACATATTCTGATCCCAAATGAAAACAACCAGTCACATCCTATTTTTTTTAAGCACTGAGGCTGACGCAACAGATCAGAACTTTTAGCTTAAAATAACTATTAGGCTATTTCTTCACATTATAAGCTCAGCAATACGCACACGGAAGTAGGCTATAAGCACTAATGTTCCATTAGCGGGAAAACACCATTCTCAAATGTGACCGTAAATGCGATTATGCATATAATGCTATTATTATAGTGAAAATGATCTTCCCCAAACTTGAAACTCACGTGCTGTGTATGTATGCCAGTTACTCTACACCCTTTGTAAAGCTGATTAATGTGCTTAATTTTAAGAAGTTATTTGGCCACTTTAGTTGTGACAACCATTATCAAAACATATAGGCCTATGGGCTAGGCTACATGAGGTGTGCAATTATGATTTCAAAAAGGCATGCTGGGCATCACAAGTGATAGGCTAATATTGTCACCCATCAGACTAGTCTTGATTTAATCTCGTCTTTACATATACTAAATAATACGTGTGAAATTTGAATTAGAATGGACCATTATCATGCACCTGTCTCAACAGGGGGAAGAAATACATGTAATCTATGCACTTAAATAGCGAATGGAGGACATTTTTCCCATGGTTCATTTTCATGCCAGCCTGGTGAGCTATACTCCTGATTTAAAAAATATTTAACGAGGCAAGTCAGTTAACTGTTGTAACTCCCCATCCCGTGTCCGGGATCGTTGTCATCATCTTACACCAATTAGCATAACGCAACGGACATAAATATTACTAGAAAATATTCCTATTCATGAAAATCACAAGTGAAATATATTTAAACACAGCCTTTTGTTAATCACCCTGTCATCTCAGATTTTGAAAATATGCTTTACAGCCAAAGCAAGACAAGCATTTGTGTAAGTTTATCGATAGCCTAGAATAGCATTATGTCCAGCTAGCAGTAGGCAACTTGGTCACAAAAATCAGAAAAGCAATCAAATTAAATTGTTTACCTTTGATGAGCTTCGGATGTTTTCACTCACGAGACTCCCAGTTAGATAGCAAATGTTCTTTTTTTCCAAAAATATTATTTTTGTAGGCGAAATAGCTCCGTTTGTTCTTCGGGTTTGGCTGAGAAATCGACCATAAATTGCGGTCACGAAAACGCGAAAAATATTCCAAATTAGCTCCATAATATCAACAGAAACATGGCAAACGTTGTTTATAATCAATCCTCAAGGTGTTTTTCAAATGAAACTACGTGAAACTACGTCAAAATGCTGTAGACACCTTGGGGAATACGTAGAAAAAAGAATCTGGTTGATAGCCCATTCACTGCTCAATAGGGACGCATCGGAACGCAGAGCTTTCAAAACGAGTCACTTCTGGATTGGATTTTTCTCAGGCTTTCGCCTGCAATATCAGTTCTGTTATACTCACAGACAATATTTTGACAGTTTTGGAAACTTGAGTGTTTTCTATCCTAAGCTGTCAATTATATGCATATTCTAGCATCTTGTCCTGACAAAATAGCCCGTTTACTCTGGGAACGTTATTTTTCCAAAAATGAAAATACTGCCCCCTAGTTACAAGAAGTTAAGAACAAATTCTTATTTACAATGACAGCTTCCTGTGGGGACAAACCCGGATGACGTTGGGCCTATTGTGCGAACCAGGGTGTCTGTAGTGACGCCTCTAGCACTGACATGCTGTGCCTTACACCAATGTGCCACTCAGGAGCCCTATTATAAAGAGAAGTAAAATGCTTATTATTAGGAAAGTTTAGAAATATATATAGTAGGCCTAGCCTATACAGTTGTGGCCAAAAGTTGAGAATTACACAAATATACATTTTCAAAGTCTGCTGCCTCAGTTTTCATGATAGCAATTTGCATATACTCCAGAATGTTATGAAGAGTGATCAGATGAATTGAAATTAATTGCAAAGTCCCTCTTTGCCATGCAAATTAACTGAATCCCCCAAAAACATTTCCACTGCATTTCAGCCCTGCCACAAAAGGACCAGCTGACATCATGTCAGTGATTCTCTCGTTAACACAGGTATGAGTGTTGACGAGAAAAAAAGAAAAAAAAGAAAGTTGAATCATTTTTATAATAAGGCTGTAATGTAACATAATGTAGAAAAAGTCAAGAGGTCTGAATACAACAACACCTCCCCCATTGACATTCCTGTCTTCTATAGATGTGATAACTTTGGGCCTGTTATTTTTAGACCAAAAGCCTACGTAGAACATCGAGACTGAAACTAGCCAGCGTAGCTAGCATAGGGTCTAACCAAGCTATCATAAGGCCAAAACTCAGCCAGCTAACAGAGTTTAAAACCAACCAGCACAGCTAACAGAGTGTATAAACCCAGGAAGCCAATTAACAGAGGCCCAGTGCCAGAACTCTATAATCATACCTCCCATAGCTGCTGGAAGCAAAGCTCCCTGGCAGTAGAAATGAAAGCTGTATTTGCTTTGGATACTAATTCAGATGACCCAGTTCACTAATACGCTCTCCCTCCAACAACTCCCCTTCCTCCCTCTGGTCTATTTCCTTCCCTGGATCGAAGTTAACATACTAAATCTGTGCATTTCCGGAAAAAAGCAACTATGTAATTTAACACTGCACATTCCACCAACTGAACTGCCTCTTTACTGCATGCATTAACTCTCATAACTAAAACATATTTATGGCAGTTTGTGACACTAAGATAACTGTTTGACAGAAAGTAAGGACTACTGGTTAACATGCCTATCTGAGCACCTTGTGTAAACTAATATGTACACAACAAGCACCATTCGAGGATCTGTTATTAGCCAGCCCATTAATATAGGCAGCAGATGAATGGCAGCTATATTGGAACTATAAAAGAGTGTTTCATTTCACAGGCTGGTCACAGCTGAGCACACATGGAGAGCTTTAATTAAATAAACTGTCTGTCAGAGTACCACCTTAACTACACAATCCTGCTCTCTCTCTGTGTAGGTGTGTGTGCATGTATGAAAGAGAAAAAAAGAGAGCTGTCTAAGTGTATAAATGCTTTATTGTCTGTTTAAACAGCAGATTACTTAGTTAGCACTATAACGACTGTTGTGCTCATTAAAAAAAGCTATCATAAAGGAAGCCATATGAGGCAGGACAGGGTAGAGTGTGAGTGGCCCTGTCACACAGGGATAACACATTCCTCCATGCTCACTCACACTGCAGTGCCAGAGATATATTCTGCACAGCACTCAGTCTGCCCAGCCAGGGCTCAACTCAATCCACAGAGACTGGAGGGATGTGATGAGCTAGGTAGTGTATTCATTAGAGGAACAGATCCTTTTAGGTGCAGTACCGATGTGTAACTGCACACAGACATCTCCCGGCACTGCCCAAAAACTAGTGTTAGAAACATCCATCCAACCAGTGTACTGCTGTTAGAGGTGCCTGAGGCTCTGAGTCAGAGAGAGTGAGTAGGAAAGAGAGAGAGATGTGACTTCTGATGATGCACTTTATTAGAACATCCTCACTTACTAAAATAATACTAACACACACACACAGTTCCCTTGTGAAAACCTAGATGTAGATAGAGAGTGAGTGTTGTTTAAAATAAAAAATAAATCCTATTGTCTAAACAGGGTAATACCACAGGCCTCCAGTTCTGTGTGAGTGTTCTGTCAGGTATTTGTGGATAGAGGGAGAGTGAAAGAGGCAGAGAGAAAAAAAAAGTGTTTTGTAGTCTGGACAAAGCAATGCCACAGGCAGCCAGTTTTCTGTGAAGGTATTTGTGGAGATAGGCTGTGTAAGAAAGAAAGACAGTGACAGGCAGACAGAGCAACAGACAGATCCTACCTCCTTCAGACTGATATTGCAGGTGTAGATGATATTGGAGCTGTCCCTCCTAAAGTGGGCATGTCCTTTGTCTTTGAGCACAAAGGCGATGTCTGCTGGAATGTTCTCTGGCGTCTCGTCCCCCTCCTTAGGGAAGGTGATCTTGGTGCCCTCCTTCCATCCCCTTTTTATCACGATATTCAGGATCTTGTCCTCCGTCCGGCTGCTCCTGCCATCGGGGTTCAGCCTCCTCCTGGTGATCTTCATCCGCTTGGTGCAACCATGGAAGATCTCCTCCAGAGACACCTTCAGCTCATGGATCACTGGGGGGTCCTGCTGCCTCCTGGAACCCGCCAGACGTTCTGACTTCACTCCCCTCCTCCTGCCCCCGCCATTGCCAGGGAAGCCGTTGACCCCCCCGGGGAAGCCGAAGTGTGTGAAAGAGGTGAAGGGGTCATCCTCATCCAAGTCGGTTTCCATGTCATGATCATTGTGGTGGTTGTGGACCTTGGAGTGGAAGCCGTTGGAGCGGTTATGGTGGTTGCGGTGCGGTCCGAAGAACATGTCGAAGGGGTTGGAGCCGCCAAAGAAGGATGCGAAGGTGGCGTGGGGGTCCCCATGGAATGTGTAGTGGTATGACCCACCAGGAACCCCAGACTGACCACTACTGCCCCCCGCCTTCAGACCTGACAGAGGGAGAGAGACAGGGCTGTGAGTACACACTCACCACACACACACCCACCCAGATGGAGATGTTAGGAGGGAGTTTGAGGAGCGGAGGCCCTGGAGCCATAAGCAGCAGTCAGAGAGAACCCACGTGGGCGAGAGTTCCCATAGGATCGGGTGGGGGGGGGGGTGGTCTAGCAAAGGATTTGCTGCTACAGAAACTGATAAGACTACCCGCAGCTTAACACACACACCACCTCATTGTCATTCTTATCTCTGCCACCTCATGGATTCAGGCCTATCTGAGAGATGGAAACACACTGTTGAAAGAGCCAGTCAGACAGGAGAGAACAGACAGTAGAGGCAGAAGGGTGAGGTAGGGAGGACAGATAAATAAGGAAAAGAGTCTGCTCAGTGTTCTCGCTCTCACACAATGACACACACACAGAGAAAGATAGAAGACTTCATGACACTTATAAATCACACCAACCACACTCAGAATAGTGAGCATCTCTCTCTTACCCTCCTCTCCTAACTGGTCGTAGATGACCCTCTTCTTGGGGTCACTCAGAACTTCATAGGCCTCAGCGATCTCTTTAAACTTATCCTCTGCATTAGCGTCTGTGTTCTTGTCTGGGTGGAACTTCAGTGCCATGCGGCGATATGCCTTCTTGATCTCCTCCTCGTTAGAACCCTTAGGAATACCCAGCATCTTATAGTAGTCCTTCCCCATGGCAACGACTTCTCACACCTGGCTCTCTGGAGGTAGAAGAAGAGTGTGAGAAAGGTTACTGGGTTAGGGATGCCCAGGGTTTTATAATAGTCCTTCCCCATGGCAACAACCTCTCACATCTGGCTCTCTGGTGAGACACCCACACCTATGTGAGTAAATAGGGGAGTATCCTAATGAATATAAGTATTTTCCCCATTGCAGATTAGATATATTTGTGGAACTTGCCATGTGCCTATAGTAATGTGGTATGGTTGTGTTGCCATGGCAGTGTAGCAAAAGCTCAAAGTTTGTGCATGTGAGGAATTTCCTAAAATCTGGCACTACACACTCAAGCACAACAGGTATACACACACATGCACGCAGTGAGTGGGGTTACATGCTATAGCCTCGTGAAACTGCAGAGCTGTTGAATGACACTGACCATGCGCCTGTCAGTGTAGTAGAAAGTCTCTTACCTACATTCCTTGCGAGCTTCGTTGAATAAACTACACCATATGGTAGACTATAGGCCTCTGTATGGTTGTTATTTAGGTGCTTTACTGTTTCGGTTTTTCATGTAGCCAAAATAACCTGCCCACGCCGCTGTGAATCTCTACCGTAGAACGAGACACAGAAACGGCTTTGCTTTAGAGCCTAAGTTCACGAGCAATTGCAGTTCCACCAGAGACAATAACAACTCTCTCTCTCTCTCTGTGTGTGAATCGAACCTATCGATTGGCAAATGCAGAGGCACAACACAGCCTTTAATAGGCTTTAATTAGCCTATGACAGCCGTGGAAACTGGCAGTTGCCGGCGCTGCGGACAAAAAACACTGGATGAGGGACGAAATTAAACGTTTCCTAGTGATCCTTTTCGGCAGATCAGACGAACATATCCCTCTCCTGCCCTGGTATCCCTCTACAGTCTTTATCATGTGCCGTCAGAGTTCAACCGCTGACGGGTCTGAAATAGCGGTCGTCACTAGTTAGCCTACAAAAGCCACAAAGTCTTAATTATGGCCAAACCCCGCCTATTTCTAAAATGGCTTAACCTTAACCACACGGCTAACCTTATGCCCAAACCGAACCTTAAATTTAGACCAAAAAGCTAATTTTAACCTGAAATAGCCGGTGACCAACAGAAGAACGCTCTGACGTTAACGGGGAAAAATATAAACGTTTTACTGCCAATCAATCAATGACTCCAAATCACATACCGTAGTTATGCGGTGTGTGACGTTCAATTAAATAGACCCTCGTCACTTTATTTCCACTTCCAATGTAAAAATTCACAGAAATACTGCGTACATAGACTACAGTGGCCAGTCCTGCAGTGAAAAAAAAATAAAATGCCTGTCTATAAACTGAAATAGTCAGAGTCTATAACTATGCCTACTTTCAGTAAGTTAGTCCGTAGGTGGGTCCAGTACCGTCTTACCTTGTCCGAGTGACTGTCTCTGGACTTCTCTGACTGTTCTTCGCAGCTCCTCTGCGCGACAGCTGAGTATTTTACCAGTGGACTGTTCAATGCAGACTGTCAGCCACGGTGGACTCGCCCATCAATCGGTCGTACCCCAATAATTTGTTGCACTGAGGAGTCGATTGATTTCAGTTATCAATTTATTCAATCCATTAAATCGATCCACTCATTGGTTTACTTGAGCTCCCAGGAATGAAGTTAACAGCCTGGAGTTTTGGACCAGTCTACATTCCAGCTCTGCTTCTGTCTGAGAGCTGGGAATCCACTGTAAAATAAAACACTCCCTCTGTCTGTGAGTATGTCTGTGTGTTCTCCCAGGCAGATTTATCCAATGCCCGTGGATGGTGCTGGAGGCTGGGACAGTGTGTGTATATTGTGCGTGAGTAGGCTATGCCTGTGGTATAAACAGCGTGGCTACATGTGATCACTGGCACTCAGGGACTAGAACCTTCTTCACCCACACAAACGAGGAGGAGAGGAGACTTGAGATGCAGCACCTGTCTCCTTCCCAACCTCCTGCTCTATATTAAACTCTCTCTTCTCTCTTTGAAGAGGATGTCATCAGTAGAGAGTTCTGCTGTCAGAATCTTTTCTTTAATATTTTGACCATTAAGCACATTACCCGCCTGCATAGCACTTATAGCACATTTAAGGGTTAATTATAGTTCATGTCAACATTATGCATTTCCAAGGAAAATCACTGCTCAGAATCCTGTAATGTAATCAGTAAATGTACTTCCGAGAGGAGAAAGCAGAACCATTAAGAGGTAGGGGAGAAGAGGTGGAGATGGGTGGGATAGATGTAGAGCGAGCAATGCAGGTGGGCATGTCAGTCAAAGTAGACAGAGGGAAGGGGGAGAGAGAGGCAGAGGGAGAATCATAGAGAAAAAAAAGAGCAAGAACGAGAAAGTGGGCCCAGGATGAGTCCAGCTATAGCTTGAGTCATCCCTTTCTCTTGGGTGGTGAGGAGGTGTGAAATAAACAAGTAACTCAGTAGTAAATGTACACAGGTGTCTGGTCATATACCATAGTACATCTGTTGACATTTCCTGAGATATTCCCCTGTGGCCAGCTGGGTTTTCCTGTGGCAACAGAGACCCTGTAAATCGGACAAGTCTGTGGGTAGGTATATGTGTGTTTTGCTATAGACATACAGTGGCAAGAAAAAGTATGTGAACCCTTTGGAAATACCTGGATTTCTACATAAATTGGTCATTAAATTTGATCTTCACCTAGGTCACAACAATAGACAAACAGTCTGCTTAAACTAATTACACATGTTCGCGTCTTTATTGAACATGCCGTGGGGAAAGTATGTGAACCCTTGGATTTAAACCTGTTACAGCTAGACATTCCGCTAGCGGAACCCCACGACAACATCCGGTGAAATGGCAGAGCGCCAAATTCAAATTACTATAAATATTAAACCTTCATGAAATCACACATGCAATACACCAAATTAAATCTACACTTGTTGTGAATCCAGCCAACATGTCAGATTTCAAAAAGGCTTTACAGTGAAAGCAAACCATGCTATTATCTGAGGATAGCACCCCATCAAACAAACAATCATATTTCAACCCGCCATGCGCGACACGAAGCTCAGAAATAAAGATATAATTCATGCCTTACCTTTGACGAGCTTCTTCTGTTGACACTCCAATATGTCCCATAAACATCACAAATGGTCCTTTTGTTCAATTAATTCTGTCGTTATATCCAAAATGTCAATTTGGCACATTTGATCCAGAAAAACACTGGTTCCAAATCGCGCAACAGGACTACAAAATATCTCATAAGTTACCTGTAGTCTTTGTCCAAACAACTTTCCTAATACAACTTCAGGTATTTAACGTAAATAATCAATCAAATTTAGGACGGGATAAACTGTGATCAATACCGGAGGAAAACAAAGTGGAGCGTGTTCAGGTCACGCACCTCTAACAAACAGTACACTTCACTCGACCCTCATTCTGGACAGCCCTACTTCTTCATTACACAAAGGAAAAATATCAACCAATTTCTAAAGACTGTTGACATCTAGTGAAAGCGATAAGAACGGCAAGCAACTGCCTTAGAATTCTAGATTCCCATTGAAAAGTGACCTCAATGGGTTTTTTTTCCTGGAGGGTTTGTCCTCTGTGTTTCGCCTGCCAAATAAGTTCTGTTATACTCACAGACATCATTCAAACAGTTTTAGAAACAAGAGTGTTTTCTGTCCAAATCTACTAATAATATGCACATCCTAGCTTCTGGGCTTGAGTAGCAGGCAGTTTACTGGGCACGCTTTCATCCGAACGTGAAAATACTGCCCCCTAGCCCAAAGAGGTTTTAATAACTGGTTGACCCTACTTTGGCAGCAATAACCTGAACCAAACGTTTTCTGTAGTTGCGGATCAGACCTGCACAATGGTCAGGAGGAATTTTGCACGATTCCTCTTTACAAAACTGTTTCAGTTCAGCAGTATTCTTGGGATGTCTGGTGTGAACTGCTCTCGTGGTCATGCCACAGCATCTCAAATCGGTTTGAGGTCAGGACTGACTGGGCCACTCCAAAAGTCATATTTTCTTCTGTTGAAGCCATTCTGTTGTTGATTTACTTCTGTATTTTGGGTTGTTGGGTCACTCAACTTCTGTTAAGCTTCAATTGTCGGACAGATAGCCTAACATTCTCCTGCAAAATGTCTTGATAAACTTGGGAATTCATTCTTCGGTCGATGATAGCATGCTGTCCAGGCCCTGAGGCAGCCCCTAACCACGATGCTCCCGCCACCATACTTTACAGTTGGGATGAGGTTTTGATGTTGGTGTGCTGTGCTGTGCTGTTTTTTCTGCACACAATGTTATGTGTTCCTTCCAAACAACTCAACTTTAGTTTCATCTGTCCACAGAATATTTCCATCCAGGTGCACTTTTGCAAACTTCAGACGTGCAGCAATGTTTTTTTTGACAGCAGTGGCTTCTTCCGGTGTCCTCCCATGAACATCATTCTTGTTTAGTGTTTTACGTATCGTAGACTCGTCAGCAGAGATGTTAACATGTTCCAGAGATTTCTGTAAGTCTTTAGCTGACACTCTAGGTTTCTTCTTCATCTTCTTAACCTCATTGAGCATTCTGCACTGTGCTCTTGCAGTCATCTTTGCAGGACGGCCACTCCTAGGGAGTAGCAACAGTCCATTTATAAAAAAAAATTCTTACCGTGGACTGATGAACATCAAGGTTTTTAGAGATACTTTTGTAACCCTTTCCAGCTTTATGCAAGTCAACAACCTTAGGTCTTCTAAGATCTCTTTTGTTTGAGGCATGGTTCACATCAGGCAATGCTTCCTGTGAATAGTAAACTCAAATTCTGTGAGTGTTTTTTATAGGGCAAGGCAGCTCTAACTAACATCTCCAATCTTGTCTTATTGATTGAACTCCAGGTTAGCTGACTCCAATTAGCTTTTGGAGAAGTCATTAGCCTAGGGCAGAGCTGCCCAACCCTCTTCCTGGAGATCTACCCTCCTGTGGGTTTTCAGTCCAACCCTAATTTAACACACCTGATTCTACTTATTTGCTGCCAAACAAGACCTTAACTAGCTGAATCAGATACTCTAAATTAGGGTTGGACTGAAAACCTACAGGACAGTAGATCTCCAGGTTTGGGCAGCCCTGGCCTAAGGGCTCACATACTTTTTCCAACCTACACTGTGAATGTTTAAAGTTGTATTCAATATAGAAAAAAATACAATTATTTTTATGTTATTAGTTTAAGCACACTGTCTATTGTTGTGACTTAGATGAAGATCATATCAAATTTGATGACCAATTTATGGAGAAATCCAGGTAATTCCAAAGGGTTCACATACTTTTTCTTGCCACTGTAAGTGAGTGTGAGTGCAATAGGGTAATTTAAATTGATTTCATTGAATAAACTTTTAAATCAAACAAGGTGACATTAGGTCATATTTATGTGTGTGTATACAGGAAGGCTCTAGAGCAGGGGTGGGCAATTCCAGTCCTCGAGGGCCTGATTGGTGTCACAGTTTTGCCCCAGCTAACACACCTGAGTCCAATAATCACTGAATCATGATCTTCAATTTAGAATGCAATTTGATTAATCAGCTGTGTTTGCTGGGATGGAGAAAAAGTGTGACACCAATCAGGCCCTGGAGGACTGGAGTTGCCCACCACTGCTCTAGACAAGGAGCGCTGACTCAATGTTTGTTTCCATGACAACAGGAGGAGCTGCTAGACAGGTGGCCTCTGAGTGCTTTCTGTCTGGCCCTGTGTGTGTGTGTGAGGGTTTGAGAGCGGTGAGTGTGTGCACGTGTCTCCCATCCGAAGGGGTAACAGAAGTTGTCACATAGTGAAGGTGTAAACCTAACTGACTCATATACAGACCTGCTGGAGTCTAGCGAGACACATGTGTTTGTCTGTGTAATATCTCTCCTCCATCTGATGGGCTTAGTACAGTACACCCCGTTCTCTTCTACACTTTAAGTTCTATCCATCCTGTATCCATGGAGACCGCTGGCATCTAAAGTGCAGCACACTCCTCTGTCAGACAAGCCACACAAACACATCATTGATAAAGACTTACTCGGTTTCATCAAGCAGAATCTACCCATAATGAAAATGAGATTTAAAACAGAATTGACTCCTATAGAAGTCCTACCATGGTGGTGATGTGTGCAGCTCCCTGGCAGGGCTGCCCCCCCCTCATGTGTGTGTACCTGCGCTGGGGTTGGTGTAGTCAGTGAAGGCAGGGTTGTTGCTCTGTATGAAGGTGGGTTCCTTCTTCACTTTGCCCCAGAGAGCCAGGACCTCCCTCTCATCATACTGAACACGCTCCAGGTCAACATACTCCACCCACCGCTCCTACACTCAACAAATGCAATATATCAATACAATACATCAATACATACAACAAAGGGAAAGCAGAGGCAAAAGTAGCAGGGGGGGGGGTTAGAGATCAGGACTGTCCTCTCCCTGGCTGGGGGATGTATGTTGGGAGCACCCTCAGGGCCTGGCCGGCGGCGTGGTGGAAGTCAGACACCTCCTGTAGTCTCTGTCTCAGATCTCTCAGTAACACAGCCTGAGACGAGGCCTGGAAGAACCAACGACCAATACAGCCTCCTGCATCCAGACTGCAGATGGAGAGAGGAGGAACATTACTGAATCTATACCCAGATGTAGCCTAGAGGTTATGGTATGTGTGATGTACCAGACCCATACTCGGGTACTGGTTGTCTCAGGTAGAGCTGCAGGAACCTCTGCCAGATGAGGGGGAGGAGCGGCTGATCAGGGGTTGTGGGCCAAACCCTGACACGCCCACCGGTACACCTGCAGATGCTGCAGAGGCGGAGCCACTGCGAGCTTCAACCGCTGCTGGGCCTTCTGTCTCACACACACGGACACATGCAGGGAGACAAATGCACACACAACAAACACAAAGAGTCAAACACCATGTTGCCTTCACACAAACTTTGTGGGAAGCACCATGTGTCTCAGATGAAGGATTATCTAATTTCTAGGATTATTTAATTTTAAGATCTACAGAACAGCATGTTCTGCTAGTCAGGTGAGAGGTTGGGGTTGGAGTGTACAGTTGAAGTTGGAAGTTTACATACACGTTAGCCAAGTACATTTAAACTCAGTTCACAATTTCTGACATTTAATCCACGTAAAAATTCCCTGTTTTTGGCCAGTTAGGATCACCACTTTATTTGAAGAATGTGAAATGTATTTATTTCAGCTTTTATTTCCTGCATCACATTCCCAGTAGGTCAGAAGTTCATATACACTCAATTAGTATTTGGTAGCATTGCCTTTAAATTGTTTAACTTGGGTCAAACATTTCAGGTAGCCTTCCACAAGCTTCCCACAATAAGTTGGGTAAATTTTGGCCCATTCCTCCTGACAGAGCTGGTGTAACTGAGTCAGGTTTGTAGGCCTCCTTGCTCACACATGCTTTTTCAGTTCTGCCCACAAAACTCTATAGGATTGAGGTCAGGGCTTTGTGATGGCCATTCCAATACCTTGACTTTGTTGTCCTTAAGCCATTTTGCCACAACTTTGGAAGTATGCTTGGGGTCATTGTCCATTTGGAAGACCCATTTGAGACCAAGCTTTACCTTCCTGACTGATGTCTTGAGATTTTGCTTGAATATATCCACATAATTTTCTTTCCTCATGATGCCATCTATTTGGTGAAGTGCACCAGTCCCTCCTAGAGCAAAGCACTCCCACAACATGATGCTGCCACCCCCGTGCTTCACGGTTGGGATGGTGTTCTTCGGCTTGCAAGCCTCCCCCTTTTACCTCCAAACATAACGATGGTCATTATGGCCAACAGTTGTATTTTTGTTTAATCAGAACAGAGGACATTTCTCCAAAAAGTACGATCTTTGTCCCCATGTGCAGTTGCAAACCGTAGTCTGGCTTTTTTATGGCGGTTTTGGAGCAGTGGCTTCTTCCTTGCTGAGCGCCCTTTCATGTTATGTCGTTTTACTGTGGATATAGATACTTTTGTACCTGTTTCCTCCAGCATCTTCGCAAGGTCCTTTGCTGTTGTTCTGGGATTGATTTGCACTTTTCACACCAAAGTGCGTTCATCTCTAGCAGACAGAAAGCATCTCCTTCCTGAGCGGTATGACGGCTGCGTGGTGCCATGGTGTTCATACTTGCATACTATTGTTTGTACAGATGAAAGTGGTACCTTCAGGCCTTTGGTAAATGCTCCCAAGGATGAACCAGACTTGTGGATATCTACCATTTTTTTGCTGATTTCTTTTGACTTTCTCATAATGTCATGCAAAGAGGCACTGAGTTTGAAGGTAGGTCTTGAAATACATCCACAAGTACACCTCCAATTGACTCAAATTATGTCAATTAGCCTATCAGAAGCTTGTAAAGCCATTATATCATTTTCTGGAATTTTCCAAGCTGTTTAAAGGCACAGTCAACTTAGTGTATGTAAACTTCTGACCCACTGGAATTGTGATACAGTGAAATAATCTGTCTGTTTACAATTGTTGGAAAAATTACTTCTGTCATGCACAAAGTAGATGTCCTAACCGACTTGCCAAAACTATAGTTTGTTAACAAGAAATTGTGGTTTGAAAAACAAATTTTAATGACTCCAACCTAACTGAATGTAAACTTCTGACTTCAACTGTATGAGTGTGTGTACATCTGAAATATGTGGGACTCTCCTGTCTCTCTCTCTCTCTGTGTTTACCTTGTGCTGCTGGTAAAGTAGTCTCTGTACACACTCCTCCTGGAGCTGTGTGAAGGCAGCATGGCCGAGCTGGTCCATTAGGAACAGAACGGTTCTGTCTCAGTACCACAGGTTCTACTGGGTTAGAACCCCCACCCAGAACTCTAGCACCGGGGAGGGAGAGAGTAAAACATGTTGAAGTTCAAACAGAGCAATGCCACAGGCCTCCAGTTTTGTGAGATTTTAGTTGGATTTTATAGTTTATGATAGGAAGGATTTAAAAAGGTGGTGAAAGTTAACTATAGAAGCTGAGAGGACATGAAGGAGGGAGGATGTTGTCAAGTAGATGGAGGAAAGAGTGTGCATAATATCTTACCGTGTGATCTTCAGCAGGTAGAAGCTGACAGGGTAGGTAGGAGGGAGGATGTTGTCCAGTTGATGGACAGCAGCTCTCAGATGACGAGACTGAATGAGACTCTTCAGCAGATCCACTCCCACCTTCAGACTGAGATGAGAGAGAGAGAGAGCGCGCACACACCACGCACCCACACCCCACACACGCATGCACGCATGCGCACACACACCAATAGTACAGAGTGAGACTTTATACACACAGGTGTGCGTGGTGATGTGTGTATGAATGGCCAAGTCTTCTGAGCAACAAAAAAAAGTATCTTCAAAAATGTTCATTGTTGGACATTAAAGACTGTAAAAGGACCAGTTATTTACCTTTTTACCTTTTGGAAATGTGTTCCTAAGTATTTCCATGCATAATAGAGAGACACGTGATTGTGTACAAATGATTTGAAATGATGTTCCGTCCCTCCGTCCAGCCGCTCAAGGAAAAGGAAACGGCCCACGGCTGAATCTAGTTGATGACCCCTGATGTCTGGGGTCTGGTGCGTGTGTGAGCAGATGGTCATACCTGTGACCTACAGTCGTCATGGCAATCGACAGGTAACAGCCAATGGGAATGCCCGCCTTCACAGCCCCGAGAACAGGTTGCATGTTGGGGGCGTGAGTGATCTCAACGGAGGGGTTAGGGGCGGATCCGGGGGTGGACCAGGCTGCTTGAGGGTACTGTGTGTTGCCATGGAGCTTCAGCCTTAGCAACAGTTGCCAGGCCCACTGGAGACAGACCCAGACGGGGGAACACTAGCCAGGTAGGACACCTGAGAGACAGAGGAAGATGTGAGTGTGTGTTACTCTGAGATGAGACTAGTGCAGTGGCATTCAAAACTTTTTCAGTGGGGACTGATTATCATCCACAATTTCTGGGGACCACATTTGTTTCACGAGATTTTCTCACGACCCCACCCCAAATCTAATAACAACCTTAAAATCATTACATTTGGATTTTTACATCAACAAATAAACTTCAATTCATTGCCTTTTCATCTATCAAAATTAAAATAAACCAATAAATACATTTACTAAATACAATTGCATTTTTCAAATGACCTTTCTCAAAAATGTTTGTATATTGTCCCATACAATAACCTGTACTCTTAATTTGTTGTTCCTAAAAAATATATTTTTTTGCATTGCATTTTTTGGCGACCCCACTGCAGTTCCCCCACGACCTCGACTTTGAATACCACCGGACTAGTGTGTGTGCTTTACCTGTTTGATTCCCTCTGAGATGAGTCCATTGTATGAGTCCATTGTATGGTTTGTCTGAGGTATTTCTGATAGGCTTCGGCCAAAAGCAGAGCAAATTCATTGTGGAGAGAGGAGGGCAGGGCCAGAGTCCCATCCTATAAGACACACACACTCAACATTACACACTGTATACAGTCAACACACTAAAATACACACTCAACACAGTCAAATTCAATGTAGGGTTAGGTGTGTGTGGTACCTGTGCATAGTCCCAGTCCCTCCAGTATAACACAGGCCAGGCGGATCTCCACAGCAGAGAGGTGTTGCTGCAGCCAGCTACCGATCACACATTTCTTCTGGTCTAGGATGCCAAAGGCACAGGGGCAGCTCCTTACAAAGGTCTCAGACCAGGTTAATCATCACGGAGGTTTACTCAACTGAACCATCTCTGTTACACTTGAAGTCTTCATCTGCCTACTTTCCACAGCATACGTGTTAGTACGTCATTAAGGCTCCTGTCCTGACACACTGTGTGAATGTGTGATATTGTGCTCTTATTCTCTGTTGTTGTTTTTTAACACATTGGGTGTGAGAAAAGTACTTCATGAATACAATCTATTCCTATCATTATTATACAGTGCATTTGGAAAATATTCAGATTCATTTACTTTTTCCACATTTTGTCCCGTTACAGCCTTATTCTAAAAGGTTGTAAATTACATTTTGTCCCGTTACAGCCTTATTCTAAAAGGTTGTAAATGACATTTTGTCCCGTTACAGCCTTATTCTAAAAGGTTGTAAATTACATTTTGTCACGTTACAGCCTTATTCTAAAAGGTTGTAAATGACATTTTGTCCCGTTACAGCCTTATTCTAAAAGGTTGTAAATTACATTTTGTCACGTTACAGCCTTATTCTAAAAGGTTGTAAATTACATTTTGTCACGTTACAGCCTTATTCTAAAAGGTTGTCCATTTCATTTTGTCACGTTACAGCCTTATTCTAAAAGGTTGTAAATGACATTTTGTCCTAATCAATCTACACACAATACCCCATAATGCCAAAGTGAAAACAGGTTTGTAGAAATGTTTGCTAATTTATTAAAAATAAAAACCAGAAATACATTCAGACCCTTTCCTCAAACTTGACCTCAGGTGCATCCTGTTTCCATTTTTTATTTCACCTTTATTTAACCAGGTAGGCCAGTTGAGAACAAGTTCTCATTTACAACTGCAACCTGGCCAAGATAAAACAAAACAGTGCGACAAAAACAGAGTTACACATAAACAAACATACAGTCAATAACACAATATAAAAAATCTATGTACAGTGGGTGAAAATGTAGAAGAGTAGGGAGATAGGCAATAAAAAGGCCATAGAGGCGAAATAATTACAATTTAGCATTAACACTGGAGTGATGTGCAGATGATGTGCAAGTAGAGATACTGGGGTGCAAAAAAGTAAGAGGGTAAGTAATAATATGGGGATGAGGTAGTTGGGTGTGCTATTTACAGATTGGCTGTGTACAGGTACAGTGATCGGTAAGCTACTCTGACGGCTGATGCTTAAAAGTTAGAGAGGGAGATAAGACTCCAGCTTCAGTGATTTTTGCAATTCGTTCGACTCCTACCCAAACCTCTACCACCCCCTGCCACCAACACCCCTCCTCACCCCAACCCTTCCCCCACCTCACCCCTTCCCCCAACAACCCTAGCTTTCCACCACAGTGGAACTAGATTATGTTAGATGAGTGGTAATGGTTGAGGTGGGTTAGGTAACTGTGATAATGATGGTTATTATGGCAGTTACCAAATAGTTTCCAAAGCAGCTTCCTCCAGGCAGAGTGACGTAGCAGATGTAAGAGGGTCCTGGGGAGGGGGCAGACTCATACAGCAACAAGCCCTCTGATTGGCTGACAGAGCCCTTCACCGAGTCCTTTCATTGGTTGTCGGACCCCTTCAGCTGTTTCTGCCCTCAGAAGTGTTGCAACATGGTCACAATTTTCCCTGAGAACACACACACAACTTTTTGGTGGCATTTGTGCTAATTTTGTATACACTTATGGGTAATGACCATTTAGAGCATGAGTAAATATGTGGAAATAATCAAAGTCCACATATACACCTGATGATTGTCACATCAAAATACATCTAAAAGATTGTTCCGGGCTTTAGAACAAGCCACCTGTCAGGATGACAGAGCGTTTCAGAGATGTCCTGTGGCTGTGGTAAAAACACAACGAGGTGTGAAGAGAGATAAGGAGTCAGTCTGGGGTTCAGGCAGTGGTGGAAAAAGTATGCAATTTGATACCTTAATAGAAAATGACTCAAGTAAAAGTGAAAGTCACCCAGTAAAATATTACTTGAGTAAAAGTCTAAAATATTTGGTTTTAAATATACTTAAGTATCAAAAGTAAATGTAATTGCAAAAATATACTGAAGTATCAAAAGTAAAAGTATAAATAATTTCAAAGTGCTTACAGTGTATTATGCAAACCAGACAGCACAATTTCTTCTTACGGATAGCTTGGGGCACACTACATCACGCAAAATCATTTAAAAATGAAGCATTTGTGTTTAATAAGTCCGCCAGATCAGAGGCAGTATGGATGCCCAGAGATGTTGTCAAAAATATAAATAGTAAAGTAAAGTACAGATACCCCAAAAACTACTTTAGTAAAAAATACTTAAAGTACTACCTAAGTACTTTACACAACTGGGTTCAGGTGATAAGAGGTCAGGGTGATTTAGAGTTTCAATAACGACAGAAATCGAGAGCCCAGAACAATACAATAGGAAGTCAGCTAGACTCAGCACCACAATGCTACTCTACAGAACCTCTATCTGACTTAATAAGGGTATGAAGTGGATACTGTTGGAATGGACTGTAGATCTATCTCTCTTAATCAATGCAGAGATGACCGTTCTGTCTGGGTTAACAAGCATCTATCTATCTACTCAATCAGCCTTTTCAACTATGCTTTCCCAAACTTACATTATTCCAGTGATAAAAAGCAATTCAATTGAGATTTCTCTGACCCTATGTCTGCTTGAGTGACTAAATGCAATGATTGCCTATATAAAATGTATATAAATTCCTGTATTAAACAGCCTTATGCAACACCGAAAGCATGGTCTGAGTGTGACCATCACACTGACTCAACTACAGGTGACATCAGTTACATGCTCAAGCCCAGACGTCTGAGAATGATGTGTGTCTCTGTGTGTATGAATAGTTACTCACAGTCCTTGAGGCTGGTACCGAAGTCCCTTGGGGACAGAAGGTGTGATCTCATGATATCTTATGGAGAATCCCAAACATAGCTCATCCTATTCAACCTCAGTCTTCCGGCTCACTCAGTCCAGTTCACACACAGGACTGACTCTCGCTCACACACACACACTTAGTCTGGCTAAAACACACACACACGCTAAAACTAGTTCAAACCACGCTCCATGGACAAAGCAGCAAGCAGTGGGAAACTCCTCGAGACAACTCCACTCAAAAATTTTGAAATTAAATAGGATTAAGAGTGCACTTCCCAAGAACAACGCTTTTCTCTCTCCTCCTCCCCTCTCTCCCTCTCATGTGAAGCCCTTCCCAGAGGTTCTCCTCTGAAGTGCTCCACCTTTGTCACGAGCCCTGCTAATTAGCTCCCCTCACACTGAGGCCTGATGTTGGTATGCAGCCCCCCTCCCCTCTCCTCGGCAGCTGCCTAATCCCAGTGGTCAGACAGAGAATATAGGGCTCTATAGGGAGTCACTGTAATGTGTGCCATTCAGAGGGTGAACATATGTAAGTGGCGTTGAATGGGGTATAGTAGTAGGTGCTGGGCGCATGGTTTGAGTGTGTCAAGAACTGCAACGCTGCTGGGTTTTCATGCTCAACAGTTTCCACTGTGTATCAAGAACGGTCCACCACCCAAAGGACATCCAGCCAACTTGACAACTGTGGGAAGCATTGGAGTCAACATGGGCCAGCATCAATATGGAACGCTTTCATGCCCCAACAAATTGAGGCTGTTCTGAGGGCAAAAAGGGGGGCAACTCATTATTAGTTAGGTGTTCCTAATGTTTTGTACACTGTGTATATTGTGAACACACCTGGACTCATTATCATATTAAAAAGTTATCTTTATTGAAAGTATTCACACTGCAGTAGATACAAAACATGACCCAACGCTGGGGGCTCGTCGCTGGGAGAGAGGCCTTCCAACAGGGCCCCTTTCCTCTCATCGCCAATGTGGTTCATGTTCTCATCATGTTCTGTTGTCCTTGTGACCAGGTACTCACACACACTTGACTCGCACTCCATTACGTACGTCCCTCTCAGCCCCAGAAGCCATCAGTCTCCAGACTAGATTTGATGTTACTCTGATTCTCTCTCCTCTCTGCAGTGACCAGGTTAGATTCTCCCTTTATCAGTCGTCTCCTCTGAGCTGCTTTCTGCTGCTTACTAAGCTGTCTCCGCACCTTTGCACGAACCACCTCCTACAACAACAATACATACATTAGTGGAAGGATTGCGTGTGAGTGACTGTGTCAGTGTATGCGTGTTTAACCATGTAAGAGAGTGTGTGTACTGACCGGTGGTATAGTAGAGCAGCTGCCTACACTGCCGGCGGTAGCCTCACTGTCCGTCCTCCTCCTGCTGTGCTCAACCACATGAAGCAGGCTGTCTGAGTCTCTGTGGAGAAGAGATCACTGGACATTAACATGATCACCAAGCAAAGGAAACAGATCGATATGTCAGATGTGGCTCAAGTGGTGGAGAATGACACACTGACATACAGTTGAAGTCGGAAGTTTACATACACCTTAGCCAAATACATTTAAACTCAGTTTCACAATTCCTGACATTTAATCCTAGTAAAAATGTCCTGTTTTAGGTCAGTTAGGATCACCACTTTATTTAAAGAATGTGAAATGTCAGAATAATGGAGAGAATGATTTATTTCAGCTTTTATTTATTTCATCACATTCCCAGTGGGTCAGAAGTTTACATGCACTCAATTAGTATTTGGTAGCATTGCCTTTAAATTGTTTTACTTGGGTCAAACGTTTTGGGTAGCCTTCCACAAGCTTCCCACAATAAGTTGGGTGAATTTTGGCCCATTCCTCCTGACAGAGCTGGTGTAACTGAGTCAGGTTTGTAGGCCTCCTTGCTCACACATGCTTTTTCAGTTCTGCCCACAAATTTTCTATTGGATTGAAGTCAGGGCTTTGTGATGGCCACTCCAATACCTTGCCACAACTTTGGAAGTATGCTTGGGGTCATTGTCCATTTGGAAGACCCATTTGCGACCAAGCTTTAACTTCCTGACTAATGTCTTGAGATGTTGCTTGAATATGCCCACATATTTTTTTTCCTCATGATGCCATCTATTTGGTGAAGTGCACCAGACCCACCTGCAGCAAAGAACCCCCACAACATGATACTGCCACCTCTGTGCTTCACGGTTGGGATGGTGGTGTTCTGCTTGCAAGCCTCACCCTTTTCCTTTAAACATAACGATGATCATTATGGCCAAACAGTTCTATTTTTGTTTCATGAGACCAGAGGAAAAGTCTTTACTGAAGACTCATCTCTTCAGTGGGTCATATGATTGAGTGTAGTCTGGCCCAGGAGTGTGAAGGTGAACAGAAAGGCTCTGGAGCAACGAACCGCCCTTGCTGTCTCTTCCTGGCCGGTTCCCCTCTTTAAACTGGGATTCTCTGCCGCTAACCCTATTACAGGGGCTGAGTCACTGGCTTACTGGAGCTCTTCCATGCCGTCCCTAGGAGGGGTGCGTCACTTGAGTGGGTTGAGTCACTGACGTGATCTTCCTGTCTGGGTTGGAGCCCCCCCTTGGATTGTGCCGTGGCGGAGACCTTAGTGGGCTATTCTCGGCCTTGTCTCCGGATGGTAAGTTGGTGGTTGAAGATATCCCTCTAGTGGTGTGGGGGTTGTGCTTTGGCAAAGTGGGTGGGGTTATATCCTGCCTGTTTGGCCCTGTCCGGGGGTATCATCGAATGGGGCCACAGTGTCTCCTGACCCCTCCTGTCTCAGCCTCCAGTATTTATGCTGCAGTAGTTCATGTGTCGGGGGGGCTAGGGTCAGTTTGTTATATCTGGAGTACTTCTTCTGTCTTATCTGGTGTCCTGTGTGAATTTAAGTATGCTCTCTCTAATTCTCTCTTTTGGAGGACCTGAGCCCTAGGACCATGCCTCAGGACTACCTGGCATGATGACTCCTTGCTGTTCCCAGTCCACCTGGCCGTGCTGCTGCTCCAGTTTCAACTGTTCTGCCTGCGGCTATGGAACCCTGACCTGTTCACCGGAAGTGCTACCTGTCCCAGACCTGCTGTTTTCAACTCTCTAGAGACAGCAGGAGCGGTAGAGATACTCTTAATGATCGGCTATGAAAAGCCAACTGACATTTACTCCCGAGGTGCTGACTTGCTGCACCCTCGACAACCACTGTGATTATTATTATTGGACTATGCTGGTCATTTATGAACATCTTAGCCATGTTCTGTTATAATCTCCACCCGGCACAGCCAGAAGAGGACTGGCCACCCATCATGGCCTGGTTCCTCTCTAGGTTTCTTCCTAGGTTTTGGCCTTTCTAGGTAGTTTTTCCCTAGCCATCGTGCTTCTACACTTGCATTTCTTGCTGTTTGGGGTTTTAGGCTGGGTTTGTGTACAGCACTTTGAGATATCAGCTGATGTAAGAAGGGCTATATAAAAACATTTGAATTGATTTGAAAAGTACAATCTTTGTCCCCATGTGCAGTTGCAAACCGCAGTCTGGCTTTTTTATGGCGGTTTTGGAGCAGTGGCTTCTTCCTCGCTGAGCGGCCTTTCAGGTTATGTCGATATAGGACTCGTTTTATTGTGGATATAGATACTTTTGTACCGGTTTCCTCCAGCATCTTCACAAGGTCCTTTGCTGCTCTTCTGGGATTGATTTGCACTTTTCGCACCAAAATACATTCATCTCTAGGAGACAGAACGCATCTCCTTCCTGAGCGGTATGATGGCTGGTGGTCCCATGGTGTTTATACTTGCATACTCTTGTTTGTACAGATGAACGTGGTACCTTCAGGTGTTTGGAAATTTCTCCCAGGGATGAACCAGACTTGTGGAGGTCTACAATTTTGTTCTGAGGTCTTGGCTGATTTATTTTGATTTCCCCATGATGTCAAGCAAAGAGGCACTGAGTTTGAAGGTAGACCTTGAAATACATCCACAGGTACACCTCCAACTGACTCAAATGATGTCAATTAGCCTATCAGAAGCTTCTAAAGCCATGACATAATTTTCTGGAATTTTCCAAGCTGTTTAAAAGGCACAGTCAACTTAGTGTATGTAAACTTCTGACCCACTGGAATTGAGATACAGACAGAGTATTTAACTTATAATTCACTGTAAACAATTGTTGGAAAAATGACTTGTGTCATGCACAAAGTAGATGTCCTAACCGACTTGCCAAAACTATAGTTTGTTAACAAGAAATTTGTGGAGTTGTTGAAAAACGAGTTTTAATGACTGCGTGTGTGAAGGCACACGGAGGTGCGTGTGTGAAGGCACACGGAGGTGCGTGTGTGAAGGCACACGGAGGTGCGTGTGTGAAGGCACACGGAGGTGCGTGTGTGAAGAGACACGGAGGTGCGTGTGTGAAGAGACACGGAGGTGCGTGTGTGAAGAGACACGGAGGTGCGTGTGTGAAGTGAAACACGGAGGTGCGTGTGTGATCTGTACCTGAAAGGTTTGAATTCTCTGTTGGAGGAGGAGAGGTCGACCAGCTCAGGACACACATCCTCTTCCTCCTTTTCCCTCTCTTCACCAAGACCACCCATCACAGCCTCTGGATCAGTCTCTCTCTGTTCTCCTCCCCCTCTCCCTGGGTCTCTCTCTCCATCCTTGTTTCCTGTCTCAGTGTGTATCTCTGTGTCACTGACTTTGAGCCCCTCCAGTTCCAATATAGCATGCCTATACTCCTCCATGTCCATTGTATTCTCCCTATCCTCCTCTTCCTCTCCTTCGTCCTCCTCTCCCTCGTCCTCCTCTCCCTCGTCCTCCTCCTCCTCATCTGGTCCTTTAGGATCAAGCAATGCTGCGTCTCTCTCAAAGTCTTTGGTGAAGCCGCTGGCTGAGATCTCAACGTCCAGAGAAACGGAACGTCTAGAGGACAAAGACAGGTTGAGTCACATTCACACACTACCTCCCTCCCTCCCCACCCACCACACTACCTCCCTACTCAACACACGACCTCCCTCCCTCCCTACTCAACACACGACCTCCCTCCCTCCCCACCCACCCATCACACTACCTCCCTCCCTCCCCACCCACCCACCACACTACCTCCCTCCCTCCCCACCCACCCACCACACTACCTCCCTCCCTACCCACCACACTACCTCCCTCCCTACCCACCACACTACCTCCCTACCACCACACTACCTCCCTCCCTCCCTCCCTACCACCACACTACCTCCCTCCCTCCCTACCCACCACACTACCTCCCTCCCTCCCTACCACCACACTACCTCCCTCCCTCCCTACCACCACACTACCTCCCTCCCTCCCTACCCACCACACTACCTCCCTCCCTCCCTACCCACCACACTACCTACCTCCCTCCCTACCCACCACACTACCTCCCTCCCACCCTACCTCCCTCACCACCCTACCTCCCTCACCACCCACCACCACACTACCTCCCTCCCCACCCACCACCACACTACCTCCCTCCCTCCCCACCCACCACCACACTACCTCCCTCCCTCCCCACCCACCCACCACACTACCTCCCTCCCCACCCACCCACCACACTACCTCCCTCCCTACCCACCACACTACCTCCCTCCCTTCCTACCCACCACCCTACCTACCCACCACCCTACCTCCCTCCCCACCCACCACCACACTACCTCCCTCCCCACCCACCACCACACTACCTCCCTCCCCACCCACCCACCACACTACCTCCCTCCCTTCCTACCCACCACACTACCTCCCTCCCTTCCTACCCACCACACTACCTCCCTCCCTTCCTACCCACCACACTACCTCCCTCCCTCCCCACCCACCACCCTACCTCCCTCCCCACCCACCACCACACTACCTCCCTCCCCACCCACCACCACACTACCTCCCTCCCCACCCACCCACCACACTACCTCCCTCCCCACCCACCCACCACACTACCTCCCTCCCTCCCCACCCACCACACTACCTCCCTCCCTTCCTACCCACCACACTACCTCCCTCCCTTCCTACCCACCACACTACCTCCCTCCCTCCCCACCCACCACCCTACCTCCCTCCCCACCCACCACCACACTACCTCCCTCCCCACCCACCACCACACTACCTCCCTCCCCACCCACCCACCACACTACCTCCCTCCCTTCCTACCCACCACACTACCTCCCTCCCTTCCTACCCACCACACTACCTCCCTCCCTTCCTACCCACCACACTACCTCCCTCCCTCCCCACCCACCACCCTACCTCCCTCCCCACCCACCACCACACTACCTCCCTCCCCCTACCCACCACCACCTCCCTCCCTCCCCACCCACCACCCTACCTCCCTCCCCACCCACCACCACACTACCTCCCTCCCCACCCACCCACCACACTACCTCCCTCCCCACCCACCCACCACACTACCTCCCTCCCCACCCACCCACCACACTACCTCCCTCCCCACCCACCCACCACACTACCTCCCTCCCCACCCACCCACCACACTACCTCCCTCCCCACCCACCCACCACCCTACCTCCCTCCCCACCCACCACCACACTACCTCCCTCCCCACCCACCACCACACTACCTCCCTCCCCACCCACCCACCACACTACCTCCCTCCCCACCCACCCACCACACTACCTCCCTCCCCACCCACCCACCACACTACCTCCCTCCCTCCCCACTCACCACACTACCTCCCTCCCCACCACCCTACCTCCCTCCCCACCCACCACCACCACCTCCCTCCCTCCCTACCACCTCCCCCTCCCTCCCTACCCACCACACTACCTCCCTACCCACCACACTACCTCCCTCCCTCCCTACCCACCACACTACCTCCCTCCCTCCCTACCCACCACACTACCTCCCTCCCTACCCACCACACTACCTCCCTCCCCACCCACCACACTACCTCCCTCCCTCCCCACCCACCCACCCACCCACCACACTACCTCCCTCCCTCCCTACCCACCACACTACCTCCCTCCCTCCCTACCCACCACACTACCTCCCTCCCTACCCACCACACTACCTCCCTCCCTCCCCACCCACCACACTACCTCCCTCCCTCCCCACCCACCACACTACCTCCCTCCCTCCCCACCCACCCACCCACCCACCACACTACCTCCCTCCCCACCCACCCACCACACTACCTCCCTCCCCACCCACCCACCACACTACCTCCCTCCCCACCCACCACACTACCTCCCTCCCCACCCACCACCACACTACCACACTACCTCCCTACCCACCACACTACCTCCCTCCCTCCCTACCCACCACACTACCTCCCTCCCTCCCTACCCACCACACTACCTCCCTCCCTACCCACCACACTACCTCCCTCCCCACCCACCACACTACCTCCCTCCCTCCCCACCCACCCACCCACCCACCACACTACCTCCCTCCCTCCCTACCCACCACACTACCTCCCTCCCTCCCTACCCACCACACTACCTCCCTCCCCACCCACCACACTACCTCCCTCCCCACCCACCACACTACCTCCCTCCCTCCCCACCCACCACACTACCTCCCTCCCTCCCCACCCACCACACTACCTCCCTCCCTCCCCACCCACCCACCACACTACCTCCCTCCCCACCCACCCACCACACTACCTCCCTCCCCACCCACCACACTACCTCCCTCCCCACCCACCACCACACTACCTCCCTCCCTCCCCACTCACCACACTACCTCCCTCCCCACCACCCTACCTCCCTCCCCACCCACCACCACACCACCTCCCTCCCTCCCTACCCACCACACTACCTCCCTCCCTCCCTACCCACCACACTACCTCCCTACCCACCACACTACCTCCCTCCCTCCCTACCCACCACACTACCTCCCTCCCTCCCTACCCACCACACTACCTCCCTCCCTACCCACCACACTACCTCCCTCCCCACCCACCACACTACCTCCCTCCCTCCCCACCCACCCACCCACCCACCACACTACCTCCCTCCCCACCCACCCACCACACTACCTCCCTCCCCACCCACCCACCACACTACCTCCCTCCCCACCCACCACACTACCTCCCTCCCCACCCACCACCACACTACCCACCACACTACCCTCCCTCCCCACCCACCACACTACCTCCCTCCCTCCCCACCCACCACACTACCTCCCTCCCTCCCCACTCACCACACTACCTCCCTCCCTCCCCACTCACCACACTACCTCCCTCCCCACCACCCTACCTCCCTCCAAACCCACCACCACACCACCTCCCTCCCTCCCCACCCACCACACTACCTCCCTCCCTCCCCACTCACCACACTACCTCCCTCCCCACCACCCTACCTCCCTCCCTCCCTCCCTACCCACCACACTACCTCCCTCCCTCCCTACCCACCACACTACCTCCCTCCCTCCCTACCCACCACACTACCTCCCTCCCTCCCTACCCACCACACTACCTCCCTCCCTACCCACCACACTACCTCCCTCCCCACCACACTACCTCCCTCCCTCCCCACCCACCCACCCACCCACCACACTACCCTCCCCACTCACCACACTACCTCCCCACCACCCTACCTCCCTCCCCACCCACCACCACACCACCTCCCTCCCTCCCCACCCACCACACTACCTCCCTCCCTCCCACCACACTACCTCCCTCCCTACCCACCACCACAACCTCCCTCCCTACCCACCACCACAACCTCCCTCCCCACCCACCACACTACCTCCCTCCCCACCCACCACACTACCTCCCTCCCTCCCCACCCACCACCTCCCTCCCTCCCCACCCACCACACTACCTCCCTCCCCACCCACCACACTAGCTCCCTCCCTCCCCACCACCACACTACCTCCCTCCCTCCCCACACTACCTCCCTCCCTCCCCACCCACCACACTAGCTCCCTCCCCACCCACCACACTAGCTCCCTCCCCACCCACCACACTAGCTCCCTCCCTCCCTCCCTACCACCACACTACCTCCCTCCCTACCCACCACCCTACCTACCACCCTACCTCCCTCCCCACCCACCACCCTACCTACCTCCCTCCCCACCCACCCACCCACCACACTACCTCCCTACCCACCACACTACCTCCCTCCCTTCCTACCCACCACACTACCTCCCTCCCCACCCACCACCACACCTCCCTCCCCACCCACCCACCACACTACCTCCCTACCCACCACACTACCTCCCTCCCTTCCTACCCACCACACTACCTCCCTCCCTTCCTACCCACCACACTACCTCCCTCCCCACCCACCACCACACTACCTCCCTCCCCACCCACCCCACTACCTCCCTCCCCACCCACCACCACACTACCTCCCTCCCCACCCACCCACCACACTACCTCCCTCCCCACCCACCCACCACACTACCTCCCTCCCCACCCACCCACCACACTACCTCCCTCCCCACCACCCTACCTCCCTCCCTCCCTCCCTCCCCACCACACTACCTCCCTCCCTCCCCACCACACCACCACACTACCTCCCTCCCTACCCACCACCCTACCCACCACCCTACCTCCCTCCCCACCCACCACCCTACCTCCCTCCCCACCCACCACCCTACCTCCCTCCCTACCCACCACACTACCTCCCTCCCTTCCTACCCACCACACTACCTCCCTCCCCACCCACCACCACACTACCTCCCCACCCCACTACCTCCCTCCCCACCCACCACCACACTACCTCCCTCCCCACCCACCCACCACACTACCTCCCTCCCCACCCACCCACCACACTACCTCCCTCCCCACCCACCCACCACACTACCTCCCTCCCCACCACCACACTACCTCCCTCCCTCCCCACCACACTACCTCCCTCCCTCCCCACCACACTACCTCCCTCCCTCCCCACCCACCACACTACCTCCCTCCCTCCCCCCCCACCCACCACACTACCTCCCTCCCTCCCCACCCACCACCACACTACCTCCCTCCCTCCCCACCCACCACCACACTACCTCCCTCCCCACCACACTACCTCCCTCCCTCCCCACCCACCACACTACCTCCCTCCCTACCCACCACACCACCTCCCTCCCCACCCACCACACCACACTACCTCCCTCCCCACCCACCACACTACCTCCCTCCCCACCCACCACCACACTACCTCCCCACCCACCACCACACTACCTCCCCACCCACCCACCACACTACCTCCCTCCCTCCCCACCCACCACACTACCTCCCTCCCCACCCACCACCACACTACCTCCCCACCCACCACCACACTACCTCCCCACCCACCCACCACACTACCTCCCCACCCACCCACCACACTACCTCCCTCCCTCCCCACCCACCACCACCACACTACCTCCCCACCCACCACCTACCTCCCTCCCCACCCACCACCACACTACCTCCCCACCCACCACCACACTACCTCCCCACCCACCCCACCACACCACACTAGCTCCCTCCCTCCCCACCCACCACACTACCTCCCTCCCCACCCACCACACTAGCTCCCTCCCTCCCCACCTACCTCCCTCGCTCCCCACCCACCACACTACCTCCCTCCCTCCCTCCCTACCCACCACCTCCCTCCCTACCCACCACCCTACCTCCCCACCCACCACCACACTACCTCCCCCTCCCCACCCACCACCCTACCTCCCCACCCACCACACTACCTCCCTCCCCACCACACTACCTCCCTCCCCACCACACTACCTCCCCACCCACCACCACACTACCTCCCTCCCCACCCACCACACTACCTCCCTCCCCACCCACCCACCACACTACCTCCCTCCCCACCCACCACCACACTACCTCCCCACCCACCACCACACTACCTCCCTCCCCACCCACCACCACACTACCTCCCTCCCCACCCACCACACTACCTCCCTCCCCACCCACCACACTACCTCCCTCCCCACCCACCACCACACTACCTCCCCACCCACCACCACACTACCTCCCTCCCCACCCACCCACCACACTACCTCCCTCCCTACCCACCCACCACACTACCTCCCTCCCTCCCCACCCACCACACTACCTCCCTCCCCACCACCCTACCTCCCTCCCCACCACCACACTACCTCCCTCCCCACCACCACACTACCTCCCTCCCTCCCCACCACACTACCTACCTCCCTCCCTCCCCACCCACCACACTACCTCCCTCCCTCCCTCCCCACCCACCACCACACTACCTCCCTCCCTCCCTACCACCACACTACCTCCCTCCCCACCACACTACCTCCCTCCCTACCCACCACACTACCTCCCTCCCTCCCTACCCACCACACTACCTCCCTACCCACCACACTACCTCCCTCCCTCCCTACCCACCACACTACCTCCCTCCCCACCCACCACACCACACTCCCTCCCTCCCTCCCTACCCACCACACTACCTCCCTCCCCACCCACCACACCACACTACCTCCCTCCCCACCCACCACACTACCTCCCTCCCCACCCACCACCACACTACCTCCCCACCCACCACCACACTACCTCCCCACCCACCCACCACACTACCTCCCTCCCTCCCCACCCACCACACTAGCTCCCTCCCTCCCCACCCACCACACTACCTCCCTCCCTCCCCACCCACCACACTACCTCCCTCCCCACCCACCACCACACTACCTCCCCACCCACCACCACACTACCTCCCCACCCACCCACCACACTACCTCCCTCCCCACCCACCACACTAGCTCCCTCCCTCCCCACCCACCACACTAGCTCCCTCCCTCCCCACACTACCTCCCTCGCTCCCCACCCACCACACTAGCTCCCTCCCTCCCTCCCTCCCTACCACCACACTACCTCCCTCCCTACCCACCACCCTACCTACCTCCCCACCCTACCTCCCTCCCCACCCACCACCCTACCTCCCCACCCACCACACTACCTCCCTCCCCACCACACTACCTCCCTCCCTTCCTCCCCACCACACTACCTCCCCACCCACCACCACACTACCTCCCTCCCCACCCACCACACTACCTCCCTCCCCACCCACCACACTACCTCCCTCCCCACCCACCACCACACTACCTCCCCACCCACCACCACACTACCTCCCTCCCCACCCACCCACCACACTACCTCCCTCCCTACCCACCCACCACACTACCTCCCTCCCTCCCCACCCACCACACTACCTCCCTCCCCACCACCCTACCTCCCTCCCCACCACCACACTACCTCCCTCCCCCCCACCACACTACCTACCTCCCTCCCTCCCCACCCACCACACTACCTCCCTCCCTCCCCACCCACCACCACACTACCTCCCTCCCCACCCACCACCACACTACCTCCCTCCCCACCACACTACCTCCCTCCCTACCCACCACACTACCTCCCTCCCTCCCTACCCACCACACTACCTCCCTACCCACCACACTACCTCCCTCCCTCCCTACCCACCACACTACCTCCCTCCCCACCCACCACACCACACTACCTCCCTCCCCACCCACCACACTACCTCCCTCCCCACCCACCACCACACTACCTCCCTCCCCACCCACCACCACACTACCTCCCTCCCCACCCACCACCACACTCCCCCTCCCCACCCACCACCACACTACCTCCCTCCCTCCCCACCACCTCCCTCCCCACCCACCACCACACTACCTCCCTCCCTCCCCACCACCTCCCTCCCCACCCACCACACTACCTCCCTCCCCACCCACCACCACACTACCTCCCTCCCCACCCACCACCACACTACCTCCCTCCCTCCCTACCCACCACCACCCTCCCTCCCTCCCTACCCACCACCACCACACTCCCTCCCTACCCACCACCACACTACCTCCCTCCCTCCCTACCCACCACACTACCTACCTCCCTACCCACCACACTACCTCCCTCCCTCCCTACCCACCCACCCACCACCTCCCTCCCACCACCTCCCTCCCTCCCTCCCACCACACTACCTCCCTCCCTCCCCACCACACTAGCTCCCTCCCTCCCTACCAACCACACTACCTCCCTCCCCACCCACCCACCACCACACTACCTCCCTACCCACCACCCTAGCCCCCCCCCCACCCACCCACCACCATACCACCTCCCTACCCACCACCCTAGCCCCCCCCACCCACCCACCACCATACCACCTCCCTACCCACCACCCTAGCCCCCCCACCCACCACCATACCACCTCCCTCCCTACCCACCACCTCCCTCCCTCCCCACCACCACCCTCCCTCCCCACCACCACACTACCTCCCTCCCCACCCACCACACTACTTCCCTCCCCACCACCTCCCTCCCTACCCACCACCCTCCCTACCCACCACCACCCTCCCTACCCACCACCTCCCACCCTCCCCACCACACTACCTCCCTCCCTACCCACCACACTACCTCCCTCCCTACCCACCACACTACCTCCCTCCCTACCCACCACATTACCTCCCTCCCTCCCCACCACACTTCCTCCCTCCCTCCCCACCACCCTTCCTCCCTCCCTCCCCACCACCACACTACCCCCCCCCCCCCCCCCCTCATGACAAATGCCCCACTGGTAGAGATAATAGGAAACATGCTGAATTACCTGATGTCTTTGAAGGTTGGGTACAGCTCACTCTCATAATTGTATCTTTTGGCAAAGAAATCTCGTATACATTTCACATCCCGGTCAAAATACCTGTAGACAAGACAGGAAAGTTTATCTAGCTATGTAACTTTTCTCCATGTGCAGTTCTCATCAGTGACAGGGTATGAGTGTGTGTGTGCGTGTGACTCACCACTCTGCATTGAAGTGTGTGGTAGACACCATTTGGGGGAAGTCGATCATGGTCACGTGATCGTGGTCGTCCAGCATCAGGTTAAACTCATTGAAGTCCCCGTGGATCAGGCCATGATTGGCCAGCTTCACTATCAGCTCCATGACATCATTGTACATGGAGGACGGGTCTTCCAGCTCACGCACCTGACAGCTGTCAATCAGTCAGACCACAAACAGATAAGCCAATCAGAGGGCTAGAATTGCACACGTGATATGAAAGCGAGACAGAAAGATCGAGAGAAAGACAAAGGTGTGTCAAAAGAAAAAGAGCGAAGCAGGTACGTAAAGAGAAACAGATGGGAGAGAAAGATGGGCAGAGAAACAGAAAGGGTGTGTGTATTTTACTAACAGTGGGTATCCATTGATGAGCTCCATAACCACAGCGTGTCTGTTATAGTCAATGGGCTTAGGGACAGGAAACCCTCGTTCGTACAGGGCCTGAGAGGAGAGACATAAAGCTGTCAGAGACACAATGTCACCAGCAGCTGAATAACTTATCTATGGTCACCAGGACTTCACCGTACACCCTTCACAGTAGGGCTGAGTCTTGTTTTCAGAAGAAGAAGGCCGGTGCCAAGTACCTTCATGTAAGCGTACTCCTTCATGGCCGAGAGGCGTGAGAGGTAAAGCCAGGACATGTTCTTCCTGTGTTTGTGGTAGTCTCTCTTGTTCTTCAGGTTTCTGAAGGAGGTCCTCCCCAGCCTGTGGAGCTTCAGCGCGTACTGCTCCCCCTCTGGACTGGCCACGATGTAGATATCTACAGGATGAACACCACACAATATACAAACCACTTACCTCTAGAACAGACACTCGATTCTACTCAGACTCAAATCCAACAACATTACCATTAAGCCCGAGTTGTTTCACTAAATTGGATCACTCCAATATATTGGTATCACTCAGTGGCGGAGGGATACATCCGAGGTGTAGATTTACAGATTTACTCCCATGTACACCCATGTCATGGCTGGGGTCCGCCCCTATATATAGACCCCATGGCCGCGACACACGTGCTCTCTCATTTTCTCGGCACGCGTCCGTATGGTTTGAGGTACAAACTTCCTGAAGTTCACTGGTAAGTGTAATATCTTGCGTGGAAGTATACTCACTGGCTGTTCGCAGCCTGGGGCAGCTGGCCACATGGCCAGTCCCAACTCTTGAGCGCTCCACTCGCTGCGAGCAGTTGATCTGGATCTTCCACGTGGAGGGTGTGTCGTACTTGTGTTTCGTTAGCGTCACACTACAACGCTGTGTCTGGGACACCTTGGCAACTGCCCGAGACCAGGGAACTCTGTGGCATTCGAGACCGCACCGCCTCAGTCTGTGGGCTTGGCCGCTGAACGGCACCAATGGTCCATGTTCGGACTGCAGGAGGGTGTAATGAACACCATGCAGAGCGCAAGGGCGCCGGCTACAAACGCAGCATAGTTGTTCTGCTCTTGGTGTACTGGTATTGAGGTTGTGCCCGAGCCATGCGGGGTACAGTATGTCCTCCAATACCTGCAGTCTCACTTGGATGAGGGCTTGGCAGCCTCTAGACTGAGTGGGTATTTGGCTGCTATATCTACCTGCTATGTGGACAGGCCAGTGGAGCGTCATTCCTTAGTCTCCAGGTTTATGAAGGGGGTTCGTCGCCTGCGTCCAGCTAGGACCCGCTCAATGACGAGCTGGGATCTGGATGTGGTCTTGGCAGCTTTGGCAAAGCCTCCGTAGGAACCGTTGGAGTCTGCCTCCCTGAAACATCTCTCTATGAAGGTGGCTTTCTTGGTAGCGATTACTTCCATGAAGAGGGTGGGTGAGTTTCATGCTCGTTCAGTAAGTTCTACCGGAGTGCTACCGGATGGACCCCGGGGGGAGGAGTATATATCTCCGTCCCAACTCTTCATTCCTCCCGGAGGTTCTGTCAGACAGGCATGTGAACATCCCTTCATCCTGTCTGCTTACAACCCCCCAGAGTGGGGGTCCCTCCAGCATGATGTGCCCTGTGCGGGAACTGGCTGCCTTTGTGGAGCGGACACAGTCAGTGAGAACAACAGACCAGCTCTTTGTCTGCTATGGTGAGAGTCCTGGGGGCTGGGTTATCAAAGCAGAGGCTCTCTCACTGGATCGTGGACACGATTACGACAGCATATTGCCTGGCTGGCAGGCCAGTGCTGGGATCTGTGGTGGCACATTCAACACAACGTGTGGCTGCGTCCTGGGCCCTACTGAGAGGAGTGCCCCTCGCTGATATCTGTGCTGCAGCCAGCTGGGCTTCCTCTTGCACCTTTGCTAGGTACTAATCGGGTAAATGTGGAACCTCCCTCTGCGGTGGGTTCAGCGGCCCTGGGCGTCGCCTCCCCTTCTGGGGACTGTGCTGGGACTTCACCTGGCCAGGTCCCTCTAGCATAACAATATTTTGTGAGTAATCCAATATAGTGAAACATAACGAAGGTTACGTATGTAACCACAGATCCATATAGCTCACATAACCGTGGTTACATATGTAACCTTCATTGTGTGTTTGTGTGTGAGGTATGTTACCTATGTGTGTGTTGGAGAGACAGGGTGGATGGTTAGTACTTACCTGAGTGTGTGTGTGTTTCTGGTCAGTTCTTACCTGACTCTTTCCCAACTCCCATCTGGTTCCCGACAGAAAGGAGTATTTCTCTAGAGCAGAACGTCTTCAAAGCCAGGTAGTCATAGCCCCCATAGTTCAGACGATAGCCATGTACCACTGGAAAAACACACACACAATTCATGTGGGGCCTGTAGATTCCTCCATAATGCATTTACTGTGGTGACAGACTCAGGTTTTGAGGAATGGAAATGTGTGGCAAACTGATTTCAGGGTGAACCTGTTTAAACGAAGCATTGTAAGTGTTCTTACTCTTAGTACGCTCGTAGGCCACTATTTTGTGCTTGACGAGCTCTCTGAGGATCTTGTTGCAGCCTCCGTGACGCAGGCTGGCGATGGAGGATATGAGACTGACTGGAACTACCTCATGGTTTTTCATCCCCATCTCAACCTGCATGGAGCAACAGTCACAGTTACAAACCAATACGACCAACAACACCTTAATAAGTAACGATTGATGGCCAGAGAACTGCTTGAGTGGGCACGATGTAGAGTACACACTATTACTGGCCACCACGGCCCGAGGGCGTTATTAAAATATAAAAACGCTAACAGGACATTTACTTACCGCTGTGAGGACACGGAAGTCATCTCTGGACAGATACCTCAAAACTACAACATTTAATTTGCCCATATTAGCACTGTAATTTGTTCTAACCCCTTGAATATTGTGTTAATTTGCTGAGATACTACGCATCCTGCTGTAAACGCATGTGCAACCCGGAAGTAAAGTATCTAAGCCGTTACCTTCGTCTAATACTACGTCACGTCCTGCTTGTGGTTAAAGTTTTTATTTTATATAGTGTACACAAACGACATAAAAACAAGGCGAACAGCTTTCAATATAATTTCATATTCATAGATTGCCATTCATGTTCGAATAAATGCAGTTACTCATCTGTAAATAAGTTGTGAGAATGTGTTGTAATTGTTTATTTTTCTCAGACAGGAAAATCTGTTGACGCTATAGACGTCACTGTCTTTTTGCCACAGCATTCGTTGCTATCTACCGCCATCTAGTGCTCAAAGTTAGTAAGTGTCGCTAATCATCACGGGCACAAATCAAGTCTGTCTGTGGCACAAAGCACCACTGTTGGCTTTTTCAGTCTCTGAATAAATATGCATAAATATCAATATATCATGGTCCTGGGAACCCAGGGTGTGCACTGCAGGCTTTGAATCTCACAGCAGTCTAGCTAGCATAGGCTATATCGATGAAGTTAGGGCAGTGGTGCTCAGTATACTTTTGATCGGCTCCAACTTCGGGCTTAAAAGTTCGTTTTTCTATTTATTATGATCTCTCCATGGTGAATACGTACAGTGAAACACTCAATATTGAATTCAGAACACTGGGCTGTGAAACAGTTTTCACTGGGCATTGACACACATTCCATTCTAAAATCACTTATTTGTGTGTGTGTGTGTGTGTGTGTGTGTGTGTGTGTGTGTGTGTGTGTGTGTGTGTGTGTGTGTGTGTGTGTGTGTGTGTGTGAGGGTGTTGAACAGAGATTTACAGGCGGGTGTTCTGTTACCATGGCCGTGGGATTCTGAGCATTCCATGGGCAGGTAGAATCTAAACAGAGGCAGTCATGTTTGTGTGTGTGTGTTTGTGAGTGAGTGTGTGTGTGTGAGAGAGAGAAAGAGAGAGAGAGAGAGAGAGAGAGAGAGAGAGAGAGAGAGAGAAAGAAAGTGTGAGAGAGGTAGAATCTAAACAGAGCTTGTGTGTGTGTTTACCTCACTGCCCTACAGGCACATTTCTGTTCTCAGTTCTACACACACACACACACACACACACACACACACACACACACACACACACACACACACACACACACACACACACACACACACACACACACACACACTGAGCACTCATCCCCAGGCTGTGTTGACTTAGTGGAATTCCTCTGCTGGTTTATTTAACATTCTGTGGTTCAGCAAGTGGCTGTCCAAAAGAAGCCAGATATGCACTGACTGTGTGTCTGTCTGTGTGTGTGTGTTTTTGCTTGTCTTTCTGTGTGTGTGTGTGTGTGTGTGTGTGTGAGAGAGAGTTTATGTGTGTTAACATCCCAGCCGTGAGAACCTTTAATTCCAGTTTGAGTCAGGCCATGCCTTTAGGTAGCCTACAGTATTTAGTTTGCCTTCCTCTAGCTGTTGGCTGAAGTGAGAATGTTTATGTAAGATCTACCTAATGTGGTGTTGACTAGGTGTGTGAGTGTGTCTGAGAGTGTGCACTACTTTGCATCATACATGCTTGTCTGTGTTTATGAGTGCTCAGCACGTGTCTCTGCCTTAGAGTGTCTGTGAGTCTGTGAGTTCCCGCGTGCTGGCTGTGTGACATATGTGATGGTAAGCAGCTTGTGTGTGTGTGTGTGTGTGTGTGTGTGTGTGTGTGTGTGTGTGTGTGTTTGTGTGCGATGGATAGCTTCCACAGGTAACTTATAGAGCTTAAAAACATAATGGACTGATATTTTCCTCCAGCTGCAGTACCTTATTTGCATCCTAGATGGCGCCGCGACACACTGTACAACACTACCATGGGACTTGAGTCTTTGTTTTGGCTCATTGTCATCTCTCAGGTGCTATTTAGCATTTATACAATGTGGGCTGGTTTTCATCAATCTGGTGTTCAGAGAGGGGAGCCATAGACATGAAGGGCTGCTTGATTAGAGGGATAACAGAGATACATCCTGGAGCATCAGGAGGCCAACATTATAGAATAGACTGCTCATAGAAATATATAGTTCATAAAAAACAAGGTCCCTTCAGCACTATAAACTACATATCTGTCTGTAACATTCCGAACGCATCACCATATGAAACACCCCTGGGTAGATTCTCATTTGGAACCATGTCCGAGGCTATTTGTAAACAAGGAATTATTAGGAAGTCCCTCCCTCCTTCCCTCCCTCTGGACCCGGGCCAAGGCAGGCACATGACAGCACTCTGAGAGTTGAACTTCTAGATCTAATATTCTGATTTTGATTGGATAATCCTGTCATACTGTAATTTAATTCAACATGTTCAGGAGGAATCTCCACCATCTTGATATTCACTACAAATCTCCCCAAATCTATATTTTATGTGGTTGATTATGCGTGTGTGGTTGGTTGGTGTGGTGTGAGTAGATAATCAGGTTTGTGTGTGTGTTATGGTCCTTAGGGTCTTGTGGTCTGATAAAGCTGACTGAATGACAGATCGCTGGTCCTGTTATTAGTATTAGCCTATACACTGACCATACCAAACATTAGGAACACCTTCCTAATATTGAATTGGTGGCCATATTGCTTCTATTATCCAAACAAATATTGATTTGTAGACAGAAATTGATGGTAAAAGTAATGGATTACCTAGAGACTGCTTTTCCAAGTGCTCAAGGTGCTTTAGCTTGTGAAGAGAGTACTTGTGTCATTCACTGCAGAAGTCTTCAGAATGGTGTGTGTCTTCTAGCGGTTCTCTCTGGCTGTAGAATACAGTTGTGTGTGTGTGTGTGTGTGTGCTTGTTTGTGTGTGTGTTAGGGGGGCTGGTAACTTGTGTTAATCCTTCTTTAACCTGTCTCCTCTTCATATACACTTATTGAAGTGGATTTAACAAGTGACATCAATAAGGGATCATAGCTTTCACCTGGATTCACCTGGTCAGTCTGTCATGGAAAGAGCAGGTGTTCTTAATGTGGATGACACTCAACTAATTTCCTCCTTCCTCCCTTCTGACACCCATGTGGCGACACACATCTCTGTGTGCCTGTCATATATCTCAGCTTGGATGTCGGCCCACCACCTCATCCTCGACAAGACGGTTCTGCTCTTCCACCTGGGGAAGGCCTGCCTGCTCAAAGACCTCTCCATCACGGCTGACAACTCCACGGAGTCCCCCTCCCAAAGTGTAAAGAACCTTGGTGTGAGCCGCGTGACCCTGGACAACACTCTGTCGTTCTCTGCCAACATCAAAGCAGTGAGCCGCTCCTGCAGGTTCATGCTCTACAACATCCATAGAGTACGACCCTACCTCACAAAGGAAGTGGCGCAGGTCCTAATCCAGGAACTTGTCCTCTCCTGTCTGGACCACTGCAACTCGCTGTTGGCTAGGCTCCCCACATGTGCCATCAAACCCCTGCAAATTGTCCAGAACGCTGCAACCCGCCTGGTTTTCAACCTTCCCAAATTCTCCAATGTCAACCCACTCCTCCGCACATGCCACAAGCTCACATCCACTACAAGACCATGGTACTTGCCTATGGAGCAGCAAGAAGAACTGCCCCCTCTCATGTAGTTCTGTCTTTGAGCTGTTATTGTCTGTTAATGTGCTGTATGATGTCATCAAAGCAGTGAGCCGCTCCTGCAGGTTCATGTTTTGTGTGGACTCCAGGAAGAGTAGCTGCTGCTTTTGCAACAGCTAATGGGGATCCTAATAAAATAACAAAATACCTTCAAGCTATGCTCAAACCCTGCACCCCGGCCCGAGCACTCCGTCCTGCCACCTCTGGTCTTTTGGCCCTCCCACCCCTACAGGAGGGCAGCTCCCACGCATCCCAGTCCAAGCTTTTTTGATTTGATTTATTAGCATCCCCATTAGTCGACGCCAACGACGACAGCTAGTCTTACTGGGGTCTAACATATACTTTACATACATTTTAAAAACATGAACATGTAGTGTGTGTGTGCATCTATCAGTTCCACATACATGTCAGTACATACACACAACTAGTATGTCACATGGGGAGAGGCGATGTGCCATGAGGTGTTGCTTTATTTGTTTTTTGAAACCAAGTTTGCGGTTCACTTGTGATTTATAAGATGGAAGGGAGTTTCATGCTCTCATGGCTCCGTATAACAATGTATGTTTCCTTGAATTTGTTCTGGACCTGGGGACTGTTAAAATATCCCTGGTGACATGTCTGGTGGGGTAAGTGTGTGTGTCAGTGCTGTGTGTAAGTGTAAGCAAACAATTTGGAATTTCCAACACATTGTTTCTTATAAAAACAAGAAGTGATGCAGTCAGTCTTTCCTCAACTCGTAGCCAAGAGAGACTGGCATAGTATTTATATTAGCCCTCTGATTACAATGAAAAGCAAGACGTGCTGCTCTGTGCTGTGCCAGCTGCTGCTCTTCTCTGTCCTGGCACCCCAATGGTGGAACCAGCTTCCCTCTGAATCTAGGACAGCAGAGTCCCGGCCCATCTTCCTGAAAACATCTGAAACCCTACCTCTTCAAATCAAATCAAATCAAATGTATTTATATAGCCCTTCATACATCAGCTGATATCTCAAAATGCTGTACAGAAACCCAGCCTAAAACCCCAAACAGCAAGCAATGCAAGTGTAGAAGCACGGTGGCTAGGAAAAACTCCCTAGAAAGGCCAAAACCTAGGAAGAAACCTAGAGAGGAACCAGGCTATGTGGGGTGGCCAGTCCTCTTCTGACTGTGCCGGGTGGAGATTATAACAGAACATGGCCAAGATGTTTAAATGTTCATAAGTGACCAGCATGGTCCAATAATAATAAGGCAGAACAGTTGAAACTGGAGCAGCAGCACGGCCAGGTGGACTGGGGACAGCAAGGAGTCATCATGTCAGGTAGTCCTGAGGCATAGTCCTAGGGCTCAGGTCCTCCGAGAGAGAGAAAGAAAAAGAGAAAGAGAGAATTAGAGAGAGCACACTTAAATTCACACAGGACACAGAATAGGACAGGAGAAGTACTCCAGATATAACAGACTGACCCTAGCCCCCCGACACATAAACTACTGCAGCATAAATACTGGAGGCTGAGACAAAGACTTTAAAATAACACTCCCTTTACTAGACTTTGCTGGCAGCTACTTTATTGGGGAAAAAGTGTACTTACAATGACTGTGATCTATCTTAAGATGAATGGACTAATTGTATGTTGCTCTGGGTAAGAGTGTCTGCTAAATTACCAGAATGTACAGTCAGGTTGCCTAGAGTCAACCAAAGAGAATATACGAAAAGTCCAGAAACTGCTTCTACGATACAAATATACAATCACGCTTGTAGGTGATGTCATGTCGACGTTGTTTAGCTAAGCTTATGATCAGCAACACGTCATCGCCCTAATGGTTGTGTCATGCTGAACTGACACAATATTAAGTTGTTTTGGACAAAAATATAAAAGGTTTGACTCAAATCTAGGCCTTTTAGATTTTGAGAAAGTGAACAACTAAGGAATCCATTTTCAACTCTCCCATTGACTTCCCAAACCCCTACCTGGTCTGTTGAGTCTACTGCACACATATTGACCACTTGGAAGCCTGTGAGTCTACTGTGAAGCCAACAGCAGGAAGTGAGGAGTTTGATGTTAAACACCCAATGACAGACAGGAATAAAGCCCAGAGCGGCCCTGAAACTATCCAGTCACAGACAGGCAGAGCTGGGAGCGGACAGAGAGAGTCCGTCTGTGTGTTGAATTATCCGGAACGCTGTGGAACGTTCTTTCCCACAGTCAGTCAGACACACACACACACACACACACACACACACACACACACACACACACACACACACAGCAAGCACTGTTTCCCCAGGCCAGATGTGTGAGAGGGAATTCGCCACGCTCTGAACAGCTCTCTCCCTTGTCTTTTCCTCTCTCTCTTGCTCTCTCACTTCTCCCCAATCTCTCTCCTCCGTCTCTCCCTTGTCTTTTCCTCTCTCTCTTGCTCTCTCACTTCTCCCCAATCTCTCTCCTCCGTCTCTCCCTTGTCTTTTCCTCTCTCTCTTGCTCGCTCACTTCTCCCCAATCTCTCTCCTCCGTCTCTCCCCTGTCTTTTCCTCTCTCTCTTGCTCTCTCACTTCTCCCCAATCTCTCTCCTCCGTCTCTCCCTTGTCTTTTCCTCTCTCTCTTGTTTTCTCACTTACTCCCAATCTCTCTCCTCCGTCTCTCCCTCTTATTATCTTTGCTAAGTACTGCACACTTTAAACACTTGCCCCCCCCAATCCCCCCTTCCCCAAAACATATGTATATATTGGACTATAAATTGTGCCTTTCTGTATTGTACAGTGCATTCAGAAAGTATTCAGACCCCTTGACTTTTACCACATTTTGTTACGTTACAGCCTTATTCAAAAATTGATTTAAAAAAATCCTCACCAGTCTACCCACATTACCCCATAATGATGAAGCAAAAACATGTTTTTAGAAATGTTTGCAAAACCCCCCGGAAATATCACAATTACATAAGTATTCAGACCCTTTACTCAGTACTTTGTTGAAGTACCTTTTGGCAGCAATTACAGCCTTGAGTCTTCTTGGGTATGACGCTACAAGCTTGGTATATCTGTACTTGGGGAGTTTCTCCCATTCTTCTCTGCATATTCTCTCAAGCTCTGTCAGGTTGGATGGGGAGCGTCGCTGCACAGCTATTTTCAGGTTTCTCCAGAGATGTTCGATTTGGTTCAAGTCCGTGCTCTGGCTGGGCCACTCAAAGACATTCAGAGACTTGTCCCGAAGACACTCCTGCATTGTCTTGGCTGTGTACTTAGGGACGTTGTCCTGTTGGAAGGGGAACCTTCTCCCCAGTCTGAGGTCCTGAGCGCTCTGGAGCAGGTTTTCATCAAGGATCTTTCTGTACTTTTCTCCATTCATCTTTCCCTCGATCCTGACTAGTCTCCCAGTCCCTGACACTGAAAAACATCTCCACAGCATGATGCTGCCACCACCATGCTTCACCGTAGGGTTGGTGCCAGGTTGCCTCCAGGTTTCCTGGCACCATCCCTAAGAGCTTTAGTGGCATGGGAAACATATGTTAACATTGCCAAAGCAAGTGAAATAGATAATAAAAAAATGTGAAAAGAAAATATGCAAGAAACATTACACTTACAAAAGTTCCAAAATAATGAAGAAGTTTAAAATGTCATATAATGAATACATACAGTGTTACTCTCTCTCTCTCTCTCTCTCTGGTAGAATATGTTACTACCTCTCTCTCTCTGGTAGAATATGTTACTACCTCTCTCTCTCTCTCTCTCTCTCTCTCTCTCTGGTAGAATATGTTACTACCTCTCTCTCTCTCTCTCTGGTAGAATATGTTACTACCTCTCTCTCTCTCTCTCTGGTAGAATATGTTACTACCTCTCTCTCTCTCTCTCTCTGGTAGAATATGTTACTACCTCTCTCTCTCTCTCTCTCTCTCTCTCTCTCTCTCTCTCTCTCTCTCTCTCTCTCTCTCTCTCTCGTAGAATATGTTACTACCTCTCTCTCAATTCAATTCAATTCAATTCAATTCAATTCAAGGGCTTTATTGGCATGGGAAACATGTGTTAACATTGCCAAAGCAAGTGAGGTAGATAATATATAAAGTGAATATATAAAGTGAAATAAACAATAAAAATTAACAGTAAACATTACACATACAGAAGTTTCAAAACAATAAAGACATTACAAATGTCATATTATATATATATATACAGTGTTTCAACAATGTACAAATGGTAAAGGACACAAGATAAAATAAATAAGCATAAATATGAGTTGTATTTACAATGGTGTGTGTTCTTCACTGGTTGCCCTTTTCTCGTGGCAACAGGTCACAAATCTTGCTGCTGTGATGGCACAATGTGGAATTTCCCCCAGTAGATATGGGAGTTTATCAAAATTGGATTTGTTTTCGAATTCTTTGTGGATCTGTGTAATCTGAGGGAAATATGTCTCTCTAATATGGTCATACATTGGGCAGGAGGTTAAGAAGTGCAGCTCAGTTTCCACCTCATTTTGTGGGCAGTGAGCTCTCTCTCTCTCTCTCTCTATCTCTCTCTCTGGTAGAATAGGTTATTGTCTCTCTCTCTCTCTTTCTCTCTGGTAGAATACGTTACTACCTCTCTCTCTCTGGTAGAATAGGTTACTGTCTCTCTCTCTCTCTCTGGTAGAATAGGTTACTGTCTCTCTCTCTCTCTTTCTCTCTCTGGTAGAATAGGTTACTTACTCTCTCTCTCTCTCTCTGGAAGGATA
>NC_092176.1:22358619-22433619 GCF_045791955.1 Oncorhynchus clarkii lewisi
ACACACACACACACACACACACACACACACACACACACACACACACACACACCAACCAGGCCCATGCATCACAGTAATGGTAACGCTAGGGATGCTGGGTAATCGGGTTAGTTATGTCAGGAACGTAAATCAACTCCAATCATCCCTGCTCTCCCATTGGTCACTCACCCTCCCTAAACTGTGATGTGAACAAGTGACCCTTGTTCTCTCCGTGTCAGCTACAACAGCACATTCTGACCCCCAGACGTAATTGAAGAGTGAGGTTGTGGTAGGTAAAGATTCTATTCACAATAAGACCTTGTCATGTTTTACTGTCAATAAGGTGTGATGCCTGCTGCTTTCACGGATGTCATTATGTTCCAATAACATATCTATTACCCGATTCAATCAAACCCTGGATCCAGGTTTTCCAGGAGAAGTCAGCAATAAAAGACTTCATGCTCAGACAGACAGATAGACAATCAACTGTACATTATAAACTGTAGAGGAACAATGGCGTTTCCAACTGGAAGCCTGGGGGTCTGTTTAACTGAGGCTCTGGTCAATCTTATATTGACTTGAATTGTACATTTGATTACATGGTAGATAATATGATGCTTGTGATATAAGAGGGTGCCTTCAATAGTATGTGTAATTGTAACCCTACTAGTGCAGATATGACTGTTTATCCTGTTTTGTGTGGCTCTGTCTTTCATCTATCTATAGTGTGTAGATGACAATAAATAGGGATGGGTGTGACACACACACACACACACCCCGTATCACCTCACATTACGCCTGCCCTCTCTAGCCTCAGGGCAGGGCCTTCATCATACAAGAGAGCATTGATTGGGTTCTACACAGCATTAATACATGGTGTGTGTGTGTCTGTGTTTTGAGAGTGTGTCTGTCAGAGAGAGATTTGGTTAATACACAGTCACAGAGTTATGTTTTTGAATTCATTTGGAAGTTAATTTGGTATTGAGATTGAGTGTCTATGTACTATTGTGTGTATGTGGTGTGTAGTGTACACAGTGTATGTGGTGTGTAGTGTACACAGTGTATGTGGTGTGTAGTGTACACAGTGTATGTGGTGTATAGTGTTCACAGTGTATGTGGTGTGTAGTGTACACAGTGTATGTGGTGTGTAGTGTACACAGTGTATGTGGTGTGTAGTGTTCACAGTGTATGTGCTGTCTAGTGTACACAGTGTATGTGGTGTGTAGTGTTCACAGTGTATGTGGTGTGTAGTGTACACAGTGTATGTGGTGTGTAGTGTACACAGTGCATGTGGTGTGTAGTGTTCACAGTGTATGTGGTGTGTAGTGTACACAGTGTATGTGGTGTGTAGTGTACACAGTGTATGTGGTGTGTAGTGTACACAATGTATGTGGTGTGTAGTGTTCACAGTGTATGTGGTGTGTAGTGTACACAGTGTATGTGGTGTGTAGTGTTCACAGTGTATGTGGTGTGTAGTGTACACAGTGTATGTGGTGTGTAGTGTTCACAGTGTATGTGGTGTGTAGTGTACACAGTGTATGTGGTGTGTAGTGTACACAGTGTATGTGGTGTGTAGTGTTCACAGTGTATGTGGTGTGTAGTGTACACAGTGTATGTGGTGTGTAGAGTACACAGTGTATGTGGTGTGTAGTGTACACAGTGTATGTGGTGTGTAGTGTTCACAGTGTATGTGGTGTGTAGTGTACACAGTGTATGTGGTGTGTAGTGTTCACAGTGTATGTAGTGTGTAGTGTACACAGTGTATGTGGTGTGTAGTGTTCACAGTGTATGTGGTGTGTAGTGTACACAGTGTATGTGGTATGTAGTGTTCACAGTGTATGTGGTGTGTAGTGTACACAGTGTATGTGGTGTGTAGTGTTCACAGGGAGGGGGAAGGGGTAGCCTGGTTGACAGATTCGACTCCTTGTACTCTGTGTCATATGCCAAAGGCACATGACATGGAGTGGATTGTTCGCTGAACAGACTGGCAACCAGGCTAGGGTAAGGATACAAGGAGAGAGAGTTTGGGATGGGAAATGAGAGAGGAAGGAAGTGTTTGTGTGGGTGTGTGTGTGTGTGTGTTGCCTGGAGATGTCCACATGATAGGTTTTAGCTCATGCTGTTTGTAGATCGATGACACTCTAATCTAAAGTCTATATGATGTGATTGATTACTTATCATTTGATTTGATTTGATTGATATTCCCAGAGACGACTAGTGTGTTAGCTATGCTCAGTACACGCAAGCATGCACACACACACATGCAAACACACACAAACACACACACTGAAAGGAAAGAGCTGATTGGTTTTACTGTTATTGAACACTGAACCATATCAGGTCATGTTTTCTGGTTGTGTGTGTGGTTTTTGGTTTTACTATCTTTTGTGGGGAGCAGAAGTCCTCACAAGGATAGTAAAACAAGAGAAATTAGGAAAAGGCTATTTTAGGCGTATGGGTTAGGTTTATGGTTAATGTTAGTGTTAGGGTTTTAGGAATTAGGTTTGGGGTTAAGGTTAGGGTTAGGGGTTAAGGTTAGGGTTAGGGGTTAAGGGAAAATAGGATTTTGAATGGAAATCAATTGTTTGGTCCCCACAAGGATAATAAAACAAACAGGTGTGTCATGAAGCTAACATGATTAGAGGTCATTGCAGAAGGAACCAAGGTCACATATTACAACCTGACAGCCTTTGTTCCACACAAATACTATTATCATGTGTGTGTGTGTGTATCGGTGTGTGTTTTTCAGGAGGATTGGGTACTTGTAGAACATGAGAGAACGGGTCCTGTGGAGTGATTATTAAACAGTGTTGAATGAGAGAGCGATACATAGAGGAACAACCTCATAATGTAATCCTCTATTCTCCATGTTTGAACTATTAATGACACCTACAGGCTATGTTTTAGTGATGTGCAGTATTTGTTAGTAGCCTTATCTCAAACCCTGTTAATAAGCTTTACTCTCTGTATGCCTGTTGGCCTCAACTGTCCTGATGTCTGTCTCAAAACATGAATCTCTCTCTCTCGCTCTCTCGCTCTCGCGCTCTGAAATGTCACGCTGTCTGTGTGTAGGTGAATACAGTGGAAGGTCTCTCTGGGTGCTGGCCCCACCCGGTCTACAGCCGAATTGACAGCATCAACCTGCAGTATGTGGTGAGTCCAGCTAACTTAATGGTTAGTCCTGTACATGTTCATGAACATGTTCATTAAAATCTGTTATCTTTATTTCTATTTGTCTGTGTGTCCAGCAGAGGGGTGTGATCTCAGCCAGCTGTTTAGACACCTGCAGGGACACAAACACACACTCACACACATCCTGGGCCCTAGCAACCACCCTGGATACCACCCCAGCAACAACCCCTGCCCTGAGACTGCACCCTGAGTGATGTGCGAGCGCCTCCTGTCTCTGTCCTCTATACGTACTTCGTAAGGTGTATTCACTAGGAACAAATGGAAACAAAGGGAGCGAAAGGGGGAGGGACATACCTACATTTCTTCAATAGAAACTCTCGTTTCTGTTTCTAAATGTTTTCCTTTGGACTAAACCCATGAGTTTAGTTTCTGTTGAATAAATATCCCTGATCCTCTTTAATGACCTGTCTTCTCTCCAAGTAGACCTCTTCACCCTGCTACTACTAGGGATCAAAAGGAGGGTATATTACTGGAAACTTTCAAAATTTACTAGTAAACTACTAGAATTTTGGTATCTTTCAAGGATTTTATGTAATCTATCACAAGACATCTAGCGGCTCTTTTGGGTACTTCAGATTATCACAGGTGTTAGTAATTATCTCTGGCCCCCTGTTTAGCCTTATCACATGTAAAATATATAAAATAATTAAAGATGATTTTCAACAACAAAAACATTTATGACAAAGCTGTAAAACATTATCCTAAATACACTGAACAAAAATATAAACGCAACATGTAAAGTGTTGGTGCCATGTTTCATGAGCTGAAATAAAAGATCCCAGAAATGTTCCATACACACAAAAAGCTCATTGCTCTCCAATTTCTGGCACACATTTGTTTATATCCCTGTTAGTGATAATTTCTCCTTTTCCAAGATAATCTATCTACCTGACAGGTGTGGCATATAAAAGAAGCTGACTTAACAACATGATATAAGTGCACCTTGTGCTGGGGACAATAAAAGGCCACTAAAATGTGCAGTTTTGTCATACAACACAATGCCACAGTCTCAAGTTTTGAGGGAGCGTGCAATTTGCATGCTGACTGCAGGAATGTCCACAAGAGCTGTTGCCAGATAATTTAATTACATTTCTCAACGTCATTTTAGAGAATTTTTCAGTACCACGTCAGCCCAGGACCTCCACATCCGGCTACTTCACCTGCGGGATCGTCTGAGATGAGCCACCCGGACAGCTGATGAAACTGTGGGTTTGCACAACCAAAGAATTTCTGCACACACTGTCAGAAACCGTCTCAGGGTAGCTCATCTGCGTGCTCGTTGTCCGCACCAGGTTCTTGACCTGACTGCAGTTCGGCGTCGTAACCGACTTCAGTGGGCAAATGCTCAACTTCGATGGCCACTGGCACACTGGAGAAGTGTGCTCTTCACGGAGGAATCTCGGTTTCAACTGTTCAACTGGGCAGATGGCAGACAGCATGTGTGGTGTCATGTGGGCAAGCGGTTTGCTGATGCCAACGTTGTGAACAGAGTGCCCCATGGTGGCGATGGGGTTATGGTATGGGCAGGCATTAGCTACGGATAATCAACACAATCGCATTTTATCGATGGCAATTTGAATACACAGAGATACCATGATGAGATCCTGAGGCCCATTGTTGTGCCATTTATCAGCCGCCATCACCTCATGTTTCAGCATGATAATGCACTGCTCCATGTCGCAAGGATCTGTACACAATTACTGGAAGCTGAACATGTCCCAGTTCTTCCATGGTCTGCATACTCACCAGACGTTACACCCATGGAGCATGTTTTGGGATGCTCTGGATTAGAGGTCGACCGATTATGATTTTTCAACGCCGATACCGATACCGATTATTGGAGGACCAAAAAAGCTGATAGCGATTAATCGGCCGATTTAAAAAATAAATTGTAATAATGACAATTACAACAATACTGAATGAATACTTATTTTAACTTAATATAATACATCAATAAAATCAATTTTGTCTCAAGTAGATAATGAAACATTTTCATTTTGGTTTAAATAATACAAAAGCAAAGTGTTGGAGAAGAAAGTAAAAGTGCAATATGTGCTATGTAAGAAAGGTAACGTTTCAGTTCCTTGCTCAGAACATGAGAACATATGTTAGCTGGTGGGTCCTTTTAACATGAGTCTTCAATATTCCCAGGTAAGAAGTTTTAGGAGGTAGTTATTATATGAATTATAGGACTATTTCTCTCTATACCATTTGTATTTCATTAACCTTTGACTATTGGATGTTCTTATAGGCACTTTAGTATTAACAGTGGAACAGTATAGCTTCCGCCCCTCTAGTTAGCGCGCGCTAACTAGCTAGCCATTTCACTTCGGTTACACCAGCCTCGTCTCGAGAGTTGATAGGCTTGAAGTTATAAACAGCGCAATGCTTGACGCACAACGAAGAGCTGCTGGCAAAACGCACTAAAGTGCTGTTTGAATGAATGTTTACGCGCCTGCTTCTGCCTACCACCGCTCAGTCAGATACTTGTATGCTTGTATGCTCAGTCAGATTATATGCAACACAGGACACGCTAGATAATATCTAGTAATATCATCAACCATGTGTAGTTAACTAGTGATTATGATTGATTGTTTTTTATAAGATAAGTTTAATGATAGCTAGCAACTTACCTTGGCTTACTGCATTCGCATAACAGGCAGTCTCCTTGTGGAGTGCAACGAGAGAGAGGCAGGTCGTTATTGCGTTGGACTAGTTAACTGTAAGGTTGCAAGATTGGATCCCCCGAGCTGACAAGGTGAAAATCTGTCATTCTGCCCCTGAATGAGGCAGTTAACCCACCGTTTCTAGGCCGTCATTGAAAATAAGAATGTGTTCTTAACTGACTTGCCTTGTTAAATAAAGGTAAATCGGCGCCCAAAAATACCGATTTCTGATCGTTATGAAAACTTGAAATCGGCCCTAATTAATCAGCCATTCCGATTAATCGGTCGACCTCTACTCTGGATCGACGTGTGCGACAGCGTGTTCCAGTTACCGCCAATATATAGCAACTTTGTACATAATAAGAGGAGTGGGAAAACATTCTACAGACCACAATCAACAGCCTGATCAACTCTATGCGAAGGAGATGTGTCGCGCTGCATGAGGCAAATGGTGGTCACACCACTCCACCACCATTTTTAAAGGTATTTGTGACCAACAGATGCACATCTGTATTCCCAGTCATGTGAAATCCATAGATTAGGGCCTAATGAATTAATTTATGTTGACTGATTTCCTTTGTAAAATCTTAGAAATGGTTTGCGTTTATACATTTTTTCAGTGTATAAACCATCAACTTAGTGAATACCATTGGTGTTTATGAGGGTTTCAGCATGAAATATCATTTATAAATATTTTTACACACTTATTTATTTTACTATGTCATTATCTATTTGTTGTCAATGTTTTGGTGTCAAACTGGTGGCAGTTGGAAGTGTTTCAGAATCAACTGAATATGTTGCCATTTGTTGATCCGTTGCAAAACATTGTGCTATGGAGTAAAGCGTTTTGCTACGGTGTGTGACTAATGAATACATCCCTGGTTTTACAACAACCCTGTGCAGTGAGTGTTTAGTTCTTTCTAGTTACCAGTGTTTGATTCTTCACTATCACATCATTAGATACGAGCGTCTTCGGTGTCAGATGTCTGTGTGTCTGTCTGCTCTGGAGTCCTGCTGCCCAGACCTACTGCCACTCAGCCTTATAGGACCATACACACCCCAGGTGAAAATATATGTATATACAGTATACACACACACACGCGCGCACACACGCACACACGCACGCACGCACACACACACACACACACACACACACACACACACACACACACACACACACACACACACACACACACATACACATACACACACACACTCTGGTCTCTCTCTCTGGTCTGACTCTCAGTTTTCCCATCTCTTCTTCCTCCACTCTTTCCTTTCTCTCAAGGAAGTAGGAAGAAGTCCTTCATGTTGTGCCCAGATCTGTCACTGGCTGTGTGCGTGCGTGTGTGTTTGGGTGTGTGTGTGTACTTGTCTTGCCTTACTATGTTGTGAGTGATGTTGTGCCATGTGGAGCAGGTGTCCACCCATCTGTGCCCGAACCATAGAGACTACTGCTTATGAGCTGAGCCACGGTTTCACAGTCACACTGACTCACACATTAGACATCGGCTGTTGATGATGAACACTGGGAAACACACAGGACTGTGAGATGAACATCTATGAAGGGAATGCTGTAACCATTCCACCCAGTGCAGTGTGTCTGTGTGTCTGTTCCACCTCTTTGTCCATAGCAATGGGCCAGGGATTACTGACAGGAAGGCTTAGCAATACTCCTCTCTCAACAGCAACTGGGCCCACCTTCTCTCTCTCTCTCTGACCCCCTTCCTCTGCAACTCTCTCAGGGTGTGAAACTGAAGCCCAGATGAAGAGATCATTATTAATCTAGTTTCTGTAGAATAAATATGTCTTATCCTCTCTCTGCTGCTTAATGACCTGGTTTCTCTTCAAGTACACCTTTTTCTCTGTTACTCCACAGTGTCAAACAAACACACACACTCATGCGCGCACACACACATGTTTGTGTATATCTGTGTTTCAGGTGCAGCGTGAGCAACAGGGTAGCCTAGTGGTTAGAGCGTTGGACTAGTAACCGGAAGGTTGCAAGTTCAAACCCCCGAGCTGACAAGGTACAAATCTGTCGTTCTGCCCCTGAACAGGCAGTTAACCCACTGTTCCTAGGCCGTCATTAAAAATAAGAATTAGTTCTTAACTGACTTGCCTAGTTAAATAAAGGCAAAAAAGAATGTGTGTGTGTGTGTGTGTGTGTGTGTGGAGTTTGAGGTGAAGGATATTCTGCCCCTGCTCCCCTCTATGTCCCGCGGAGCCCAACAGAAAGCTACACGGGCTGCACAAGCCCTCCTACACACACACACACACACACACACACAACCATGCGTTGTGTATGGCATGGCTCCAGGTAGGCTAACACACATATACACACACAGTGAGGCACACTTTGTCTCTGTGTGTGTCAGTTAAAGGCTGTGGAGGCAGAGCTTCAATTCCAAAGGGGGCTGTCCTCCCTGCAGGCGAACCAATCCCAGCAGCTCCTTCAGCCTGTTCCAGAATGAGATCCAACAGAGTGTGGGATCCACTTCAAAGTAACATTAGAGTGTGTGTGTGTGTGTTGTGTATTCTCTCAGAGCTTCTCTCCTGATATGATGTGTTGCTGAGTTTGTGTGTGTGTTTTCAGATATCTTCCCTGATACATTGGTTATCTCTGCATCAGAAGCGGCCCTTGGTGACTTCCTGTTAGAATGGCCACTTTAATAAATGGAACTCTATTCACTGTAATAATGTTTACATGTGTTGCATTACTTATCTCATATGTACTGTATCTACTGTATTCTATTCTACTGTATCTTAGTCTACGCTGCTCTGACATTGCCAGTCCATATATTTATATTTTCTTAATTCCATTTCTTTACTTAGATGTGTGTGTATTGGGCATATCTTGTGAAATTGTTAGACATTACTTTTTAGATATAAAAAAATATCCACTGTGTACAACATGAAACACCAAATAATGCATGCAGAGCAGAATTAGGCCGATACCCGCTAGTTATCAAAATCCAGAAAAGAGCCGTTAAATTCTACAACCACCTAAAAGGAAGCGATTCCCAAACCTTCTATAACAAAGCCATCACCTACAGAGAGATGAACCTGGAGAAGAGTCCCCTAAGCAAGCTGGTCCTGGGGCTCTGTTCACAAACACACCCCACACAGCCCCAGGACAGCAGCACAATTAGACCCAACCAAATCATGAGAAAACAAAAAGATAATTACTTGACACATTGGAAAGAATGAACAAAAAACAGAGCAAACTAGAATGCTACTTGGCCCTAAACAGAGAGTACACAGTGGCAGATTACCTCACCATTGTGACTGACCCAAAATTAAGGAAATATTTGACTATGTACAGACTCAATGAGCATAGCCTTGCTATTGAGAAAGGCCGCCGTAGGCAGACAGGGCTCTCAAGAGAAGACAGGCTATGTGCACACTGCCCACAAAATGAGATGGAAACTGAGCTGCACTTCCTAACCTCCTGCCCAATGTATGACCATATTAGAGAGACATATTTCCCTCAGATTACACAGACCCACAAAGAATTCGAAAACAAACCCGATTTTGATCAACTCCCATATCTACTGAGTGAAATTCCACAGTGTGCCATCACAGCAGCAAGATTTGTGACCTGTTGCCACAAGAAAAGGTCAACCAGTGAAGAACAAACACCATTGTAAATACAACCCATATTCATGCTTATTTATTTTCCCTTTTGTACTTTAACCATTTGTACATCGTTACAACACTGTATATATAGATAATATGACATTTGTAACGTCTTTATTCTTTTGGCACTTCTGTGAGTGTAATGTTTACTGTTCATTTTTATTGTTTATTTCACTTTTGTATATTATCTACTTCACTTGCTTTGGCAATGTTAACATATGTTTCCCATGCCAATAAAGCCCTTGAATTGAATTGAATTGAATATTACTGTACAGTCGGAGCTAGAAACACAAGCATTTCGCTACACCCGCAATAACATCTGCTAAACACGTGTATGTGACCTATAAAATGAGATTTGAATAGAAAGGGTGTGTCCAGTAAAGTCAATGCTGGCATAATAGGTGGACCCATGCCAGGAAGTAAAGGCAGGAAGTGTCCCCTTCAATCTGGGCTGTAATTTACAAAACATACATTCCATTGCATGAGCCACATCAGTTAACATCATTTGAATGAACATTCTACATTACCATGGCATACCATACCATACCATTACCATGGCAATCCAGCATCAGGTTAACCATGGAAGTTATTGCATCACATTACCAGGCAGCCACTGCGAGTGTACTCATGAGTTTACTTGTCAATTGGGTCAGGGTTAGAGCTTCCAAACCCGTTCTATTCATTATATTTGTATAGGTAACACCCCATTCTGCGATTCTGTATCTCTCTAACCCTCTTCTAGTCCCATGCTACAGTCTCTATGCATACATAGAACCCCTCTCACACACCAAACACAGATGGACGGCCTGTGATCTAGTTGCACACACGCACACACACACACACACACACACACACACACACACACACACACACACACACACACACACACACACACACACACACACACACTCCCTTTCCCCTCCTCCTCCCCCACTAAATCCCTGAAATGTTTCTGATATATTTCTGAAATGTTTCTGACACACCAAACACAGATGGACGGCCAAACACAGATTCCATTCCAGCCCTGTGTTCTGAGGCCTCGGCTAAGGTCTGTGAGTCATCTGTTCTGAGGCCTCGGCTAAGGTCTGTGAGTCATCTGTTCTGAGGCCTAGGCTAAGGTCTGTGAGTCATCTGTTCTGAGGCCTAGGCTAAGGTCTGTGAGTCATCTGTTCTGAGGCCTCGGCTAAGGTCTGTGAGTCATCTGTTCTGAGGCCTCGGCTAAGGCTATCTTCTTCCGCAAGATTCCAATTATCTTCTTCCTGAAGTGTGTACTCGTTCACTACCCCTTATAGAGGTAAAACATTTAGAGAAGAGAGAGAGAAAGAGAGAGATTAAACAAAAAAACAGGTAAGTGCTTTCATTCTTTCTTTCTTTCATTCTTACTTTCTTTCTTTCTCTCTTGCTCTTCTCTCTCTTGTCACGTTAAAAGAGCCTTTATCCTTTTCTCTCTCTCGTCACGTTTAAAAGAGATTTTATCCTCTTCTCTCTCTCAGCACGTTTAAAAGAGCCTTTATCCTCTTCTCTCTCTCATCACGTTTAAAAGAGCCTTTATCCTCTTCTCTCTCTCGTCACGTTAAAAGAGCCTTTATCCTCTTCTCTCTCTCGTCACGTTTAAAAGAGCCTTTATCCTCTTCTTTCATCACGTTTAAAAGAGCCTTTATCCTCTTCTCTCATCACGTTTAAAAGAGCCTTTATCCTCTGCTGTCTCATGAATTACAAATGACAGGCACCTCTCTCTCTCTCTCTCTCTCTCTCTCTCTCTCTCTCTCTTCCCCCTCCTTTGCTCCCCACATCCCCTCTCTCTCTGCCTCTATCCCTCTCTCTCTGCCTCTATCCCTCGCTCTCTGCCTCTATCCCTCGCTCTCTGCCTCTATACCTCTATCCCTCTATCCCTCTCTCTATGTCTGTATCCCCCTATCCCTCGCTCTCTGCCTCTATCCCTCGCTCTCTGCCTCTATCCCTCTATCCCTCGCTCTCTGCCTCTATCCCTCTATCCCTCGCTCTCTGCATCTATCCCTCGCTCTCTGCCTCTATCCCTCTATCCCTCGCTCTCTGCCTCTATCCCTCTCTCTCTGCCTCTATCCCTCTATCCCTCACTCTCTGCCTCTGTCCCTCTCTCTCTGCCTCTATCCCTCTCCCTATCCCTCTATCTCTATCCCTCTCTCTTTGCATCTATCCCTCTCTCTCTGCCTCAATCCCTCTATCCCTTGCTCTCTGCCTCTATCTCTCGCTCTCTGCCTCTATCCCTCTATCCCTCGCTCTCTGCCTCTATCCCTCGCTCTCTGCCTCTATCCCTCTATCCCTCGCTCTCTGCCTCTATCCCTCTATCCCTCGCTCTCTGCCTCTATCCCTCGCTCTCTGCCTCTATCCCTCTATCCCTCGCTCTCTGCCTCTATCCCTCTCTCTCTGCCTCTATCCCTCTATCCCTCACTCTCTGCCTCTGTCCCTCTCTCTCTGCCTCTATCCCTCTCTCTTTGCCTCTATCCCTCTCTCTCTGCCTCAATCCCTCTATCCCTTGCTCTCTGCCTCTATCCCTCGCTCTCTGCCTCTATCCCTCTATCCCTCACTCTCTGCCTCTATCCCTCTATCCCTCTCTCTCTGCCTCTATCCCTCTCTCTCTGCCTCTATCCCTCTATCCCTCACTCTCTACCTCTATCCCTCTCTCTCTGCCTCTATCCCTCTATCCCTCGCTCTCTGCCTCTGTCCCTCTCTCTCTGCCTCTATCCCTCTCTCTATCCCTCTATCTCTATCCCCCTCTCTCTGCCTCTATCCCTCTCTCTTTGCGTCTATCCCTCTCTCTCTGCCTCTATCCCTCTATCCCTCGCTCTCTGCCTCTATCCCTCTCTCTTTGCCTCTATCCCTCTATCCCTCGCTCTCTGCCTCTATCCCTCGCTCTCTGCCTCTATCCCTCTCTCTCTGCCTCTATCCCTCTGTCCCTCGCTCTCTGCCTCTATCCCTCTCTCTCTGCCTCTATCCCTCTTTCCCTCTCTCTCTGCCTCTATCCCTCTATCCCTCTCTTTCTGCCTCTATCCCTCGCTCTCTGCCTCTATGCCTCTATCCCTCGCTCTCTGCCTCTATCCCTCTATCCCTCGCTCTCTGCCTCTATCCCTCTCTCTTTGCCTCTATCCCTCACTCTCTAACTCTATCCCTCTATCCCTCACTCTCTGCCTCTATCCCTCTCTCTTTGCCTCTATCCCTCTATCCCTCGCTCTCTGCCTCTATCCCTCGCTCTCTGCCTCTATCCCTCTCTCTCTGCCTCTATCCCTCTGTCCCTCGCTCTCTGCCTCTGTCCCACTCTCTCTGCCTCTATCCCTCGCTGTCTGCCTCAATCCCTCTATCCCTCACTCTCTGCCTCTATCCCTGTATCCCTCTCTCTCTGCCTCTAATCCCTCTATCCCTCGCTCTCTACCTATATCCCTCTCTCTCTGCCTCTAACCCTCTATCCCTCGCTCTCTGCCTCTAACCCTCTATCCCTCGCTCTCTGCCTCTATCCCTCTATCCCTCGCTCTCTGCCTCTATCCCTCTATCCCTCGCTCTATGCCTCTATCCCTCTATCCCTCATCCCTCTATCCTTCGCTCTCTGCCTCTATCCCTCGCTCTCTGCCTCTATCCCTCTATCCCTCGCTCTCTGCCTCTATCCCTCTATCCCTCGCTCTCTGCCTCTATCCTTCCATCCCTCACTCTCTGAATCTATCCTTCTATCCCTCTCTCTCTGCCTCTATCCCTCTATCCCTCGCTCTCTACCTCTATCCCTCTCTCTGCCTCTATCCCTCTATCCCTCGCTCTCTGCCTCTGTCCCTCTCTCTCTGGCTCTATCCCTCTCTCTATCCCTCTATCTCTATCCCTCTCTCTCTGCCTCTATCCCTCTCTCTTTGCCTCTATCCCTCTCTCTCTCTGCCTCTATCCCTCTATCCCTCGCTCTCTGCCTCTATCCCTCTCTCTTTGCCTCTATCCCTCTCTCTCTGCCTCAATCCCTCTATCCCTTGCTCTCTGCCTCTATCTCTCGCTCTCTGCCTCTATCCCTCTATCCCTCGCTCTCTGCCTCTATCCCTCTATCCCTCACTCTCTGCCTCTATCCCTCTATCCCTCTATCCCTCTCTCTCTGCCTCTATCCCTCTCTCTCTGCCTCTATCCCTCACTCTCTACCTCTATCCCTCTCTCTCTGCCTCTATCCCTCTATCCCTCGCTCTCTGCCTCTGTCCCTCTCTCTCTGCCTCTATCCCTCTCTCTATCCCTCTATCTCTATCCCTCTCTCTCTGCCTCTATCCCTCTCTCTTTGCCTCTATCCCTCTCTCTCTGCCTCTATCCCTCTATCCCTCGCTCTCTGCCTCTATCCCTCTCTCTTTGCCTCTATCCCTCTATCCCTCGCTCTCTGCCTCTATCCCTCTCTCTCTGCCTCTATCCCTCTGTCCCTCGCTCTCTGCCTCTATCCCTCTCTCTCTGCCTCTATCCCTCTATCCCTCTCTCTCTGCCTCTATCCCTCTATCCCTCTCTTTCTGCCTCTATCCCTCGCTCTCTGCCTCTATGCCTCTATCCCTCGCTCTCTGCCTCTATCCCTCTATCCCTCGCTCTCTGCCTCTATCCCTCTCTCTTTGCCTCTATCCCTCACTCTCTGCCTCTATCCCTCTATCCCTCGCTCTCTGCCTCTATCCCTCTCTCTTTGCCTCTATCCCTCTATCCCTCGCTCTCTGCCTCTATCCCTCGCTCTCTGCCTCTATCCCTCTCTCTCTGCCTCTATCCCTCTGTCCCTCGCTCTCTGCCTCTGTCCCTCTCTCTCTGCCTCTATCCCTCGCTGTCTGCCTCAATCCCTCTATCCCTCACTCTCTGCCTCTATCCCTGTATCCCTCTCTCTCTGCCTCTATCCCTCTATCCCTCGCTCTCTACCTATATCCCTCTCTCTCTGCCTCTAACCCTCTATCCCTCGCTCTCTGCCTCTAACCCTCTATCCCTCGCTCTCTGCCTCTATCCCTCTATCCCTCGCTCTCTGCCTCTATCCCTCTATCCCTCGCTCTATGCCTCTATCCCTCTATCCCTCATCCCTCTATCCTTCGCTCTCTGCCTCTATCCCTCGCTCTCTGCCTCTATCCCTCTATCCCTCGCTCTCTGCCTCTATGCCTCTATCCCTCGCTCTCTGCCTCTATCCCTCTATCCCTCGCTCTCTGCCTCTATCCCTCTCTCTTTGCCTCTATCCCTCACTCTCTGCCTCTATCCCTCTATCCCTCGCTCTCTGCATCTATCCCTCGCTCTCTGCCTCTATCCCTCTCTCTCTGCCTCTATCCCTCTATCCCTCACTCTCTGCCTCTGTCCCTCTCTCTCTGCCTCTATCCCTCTCCCTATCCCTCTATCTCTATCCCTCTCTCTTTGCATCTATCCCTCTCTCTCTGCCTCAATCCCTCTATCCCTTGCTCTCTGCCTCTATCTCTCGCTCTCTGCCTCTATCCCTCTATCCCTCGCTCTCTGCCTCTATCCCTCGCTCTCTGCCTCTATCCCTCTATCCCTCGCTCTCTGCCTCTATCCCTCTATCCCTCGCTCTCTGCCTCTATCCCTCGCTCTCTGCCTCTATCCCTCTATCCCTCGCTCTCTGCCTCTATCCCTCTCTCTCTGCCTCTATCCCTCTATCCCTCACTCTCTGCCTCTGTCCCTCTCTCTCTGCCTCTATCCCTCTCTCTTTGCCTCTATCCCTCTCTCTCTGCCTCAATCCCTCTATCCCTTGCTCTCTGCCTCTATCCCTCGCTCTCTGCCTCTATCCCTCTATCCCTCACTCTCTGCCTCTATCCCTCTATCCCTCTCTCTCTGCCTCTATCCCTCTCTCTCTGCCTCTATCCCTCTATCCCTCACTCTCTACCTCTATCCCTCTCTCTCTGCCTCTATCCCTCTATCCCTCGCTCTCTGCCTCTGTCCCTCTCTCTCTGCCTCTATCCCTCTCTCTATCCCTCTATCTCTATCCCCCTCTCTCTGCCTCTATCCCTCTCTCTTTGCGTCTATCCCTCTCTCTCTGCCTCTATCCCTCTATCCCTCGCTCTCTGCCTCTATCCCTCTCTCTTTGCCTCTATCCCTCTATCCCTCGCTCTCTGCCTCTATCCCTCGCTCTCTGCCTCTATCCCTCTCTCTCTGCCTCTATCCCTCTGTCCCTCGCTCTCTGCCTCTATCCCTCTCTCTCTGCCTCTATCCCTCTTTCCCTCTCTCTCTGCCTCTATCCCTCTATCCCTCTCTTTCTGCCTCTATCCCTCGCTCTCTGCCTCTATGCCTCTATCCCTCGCTCTCTGCCTCTATCCCTCTATCCCTCGCTCTCTGCCTCTATCCCTCTCTCTTTGCCTCTATCCCTCACTCTCTAACTCTATCCCTCTATCCCTCACTCTCTGCCTCTATCCCTCTCTCTTTGCCTCTATCCCTCTATCCCTCGCTCTCTGCCTCTATCCCTCGCTCTCTGCCTCTATCCCTCTCTCTCTGCCTCTATCCCTCTGTCCCTCGCTCTCTGCCTCTGTCCCACTCTCTCTGCCTCTATCCCTCGCTGTCTGCCTCAATCCCTCTATCCCTCACTCTCTGCCTCTATCCCTGTATCCCTCTCTCTCTGCCTCTAATCCCTCTATCCCTCGCTCTCTACCTATATCCCTCTCTCTCTGCCTCTAACCCTCTATCCCTCGCTCTCTGCCTCTAACCCTCTATCCCTCGCTCTCTGCCTCTATCCCTCTATCCCTCGCTCTCTGCCTCTATCCCTCTATCCCTCGCTCTATGCCTCTATCCCTCTATCCCTCATCCCTCTATCCTTCGCTCTCTGCCTCTATCCCTCGCTCTCTGCCTCTATCCCTCTATCCCTCGCTCTCTGCCTCTATCCCTCTATCCCTCGCTCTCTGCCTCTATCCTTCCATCCCTCACTCTCTGAATCTATCCTTCTATCCCTCTCTCTCTGCCTCTATCCCTCTATCCCTCGCTCTCTACCTCTATCCCTCTCTCTGCCTCTATCCCTCTATCCCTCGCTCTCTGCCTCTGTCCCTCTCTCTCTGGCTCTATCCCTCTCTCTATCCCTCTATCTCTATCCCTCTCTCTCTGCCTCTATCCCTCTCTCTTTGCCTCTATCCCTCTCTCTCTCTGCCTCTATCCCTCTATCCCTCGCTCTCTGCCTCTATCCCTCTCTCTTTGCCTCTATCCCTCTCTCTCTGCCTCAATCCCTCTATCCCTTGCTCTCTGCCTCTATCTCTCGCTCTCTGCCTCTATCCCTCTATCCCTCGCTCTCTGCCTCTATCCCTCTATCCCTCACTCTCTGCCTCTATCCCTCTATCCCTCTATCCCTCTCTCTCTGCCTCTATCCCTCTCTCTCTGCCTCTATCCCTCACTCTCTACCTCTATCCCTCTCTCTCTGCCTCTATCCCTCTATCCCTCGCTCTCTGCCTCTGTCCCTCTCTCTCTGCCTCTATCCCTCTCTCTATCCCTCTATCTCTATCCCTCTCTCTCTGCCTCTATCCCTCTCTCTTTGCCTCTATCCCTCTCTCTCTGCCTCTATCCCTCTATCCCTCGCTCTCTGCCTCTATCCCTCTCTCTTTGCCTCTATCCCTCTATCCCTCGCTCTCTGCCTCTATCCCTCTCTCTATGCCTCTATCCCTCTGTCCCTCGCTCTCTGCCTCTATCCCTCTCTCTCTGCCTCTATCCCTCTATCCCTCTCTCTCTGCCTCTATCCCTCTATCCCTCTCTTTCTGCCTCTATCCCTCGCTCTCTGCCTCTATGCCTCTATCCCTCGCTCTCTGCCTCTATCCCTCTATCCCTCGCTCTCTGCCTCTATCCCTCTCTCTTTGCCTCTATCCCTCACTCTCTGCCTCTATCCCTCTATCCCTCGCTCTCTGCCTCTATCCCTCTCTCTTTGCCTCTATCCCTCTATCCCTCGCTCTCTGCCTCTATCCCTCGCTCTCTGCCTCTATCCCTCTCTCTCTGCCTCTATCCCTCTCTCCCTCGCTCTCTGCCTCTGTCCCACTCTCTCTGCCTCTATCCCTCTCTGTCTGCCTCAATCCCTCTATCCCTCACTCTCTGCCTCTATCCCTGTATCCCTCTCTCTCTGCCTCTATCCCTCTATCCCTCGCTCTCTACCTATATCCCTCTCTCTCTGCCTCTAACCCTCTATCCCTCGCTCTCTGCCTCTAACCCTCTATCCCTCGCTCTCTGCCTCTATCCCTCTATCCCTCGCTCTCTGCCTCTATCCCTCTATCCCTCGCTCTATGCCTCTATCCCTCTATCCCTCATCCCTCTATCCTTCGCTCTCTGCCTCTATCCCTCGCTCTCTGCCTCTATCCCTCTATCCCTCGCTCTCTGCCTCTATGCCTCTATCCCTCGCTCTCTGCCTCTATCCCTCTATCCCTCGCTCTCTGCCTCTATCCCTCTCTCTTTGCCTCTATCCCTCACTCTCTGCCTCTATCCCTCTATCCCTCGCTCTCTGCCTCTATCCCTCTCTCTTTGCCTCTATCCCTCTATCCCTCGCTCTCTGCCTCTATCCCTCGCTCTCTGCCTCTATCCCTCTCTCTCTGCCTCTATCCCTCTGTCCCTCGCTCTCTGCCTCTGTCCCTCTCTCTCTGCCTCTATCCCTCGCTGTCTGCCTCAATCCCTCTATCCCTCACTCTCTGCCTCTATCCCTGTATCCCTCTCTCTCTGCCTCTATCCCTCTATCCCTCGCTCTCTACCTATATCCCTCTCTCTCTGCCTCTAACCCTCTATCCCTCGCTCTCTGCCTCTAACCCTCTATCCCTCGCTCTCTGCCTCTATCCCTCTATCCCTCGCTCTCTGCCTCTATCCCTCTATCCCTCGCTCTATGCCTCTATCCCTCTATCCCTCATCCCTCTATCCTTCGCTCTCTGCCTCTATCCCTCGCTCTCTGCCTCTATCCCTCTATCCCTCGCTCTCTGCCTCTATCCCTCTATCCCTCGCTCTCTGCCTCTATCCCTCCATCTCTCACTCTCTGCATCTATCCTTCTATCCCTCTCTCTCTGCCTCTATCCCTCTATCCCTCGCTCTCTACCTCTATCCCTCTCTCTGCCTCTATCCCTCTATCCCTCGCTCTCTGCCTCTGTCCCTTTCTCTCTGGCTCTCTCTGGCTTTCTATCCCTCTCTCTATCCCTCTATCTCTATCCCTCTCTCTCTGCCTCTATCCCTCTCTCTTTGCCTCTATCCCTCTCTCTCTCTGCCTCTATCCCTCTATCCCTCGCTCTCTGCCTCTATCCCTCGCTCTCTTCCTCTATCCCTCTCTCTCTGCCTCTATCCCTCTATCCCTCGCTCTCTGCCTCTATCCCTCTCTCTCTCTGCCTCGATCCCTCTCTCTCTGCCTCTATCCCTCTATCCCTCTCTTTCTGCCTCTATCCCTCGCTCTCTGCCTCTATCCCTCGCTCTCTGCCTCTATCTCTCTATCCCTATCTCTCTGCCTCTATCCCTCTATCCCTCGCTCTCTGCCTCTATCCCTCAGTCTCTGCCTCTATCCCTCTATCCCTCTCTCTCTGCCTCTATCCCTCTCTCTCTGCCTCTATCCCTCTATCCCTCGCTCTCTACCTCTATCCCTCTCTCTCTGCCTCTATCCCTCTATCCCTCGCTCTCTGCCTCTGTCCATTTCACTCTGCCTCTATCCCTCGCTCTCTGCCTCTATCCCTCTATCCCTCGCTATCTGCCTCTATCCCTCGCTCTCTGCCTCTATCCCTCTATCCCTCGCTCTCTGCCTCTATCCCTCTATCCCTCATCCCTCTATCCTTCGCTCTCTGCCTCTATCCCTCTATCCCTCTGTCTCTGCCTCTATCCCTCTCTCTCTGCCTCTATCCCTCTATCCTTTGCTCTCTACCTCTATCCCTCTCTCTCTGCCTCTATCCCTCTATCCCTCGCTCTCTGCCTCTGTCCCTCTCTCTCTGCCTCTATCCCTCTATCCCTCACTCTCTGCATCTATCCCTCTATCCCTCTCTCTCTGCCTCTATCCCTCTCTCTCTGCCTCTATCCCTCTATTCCTCGCTCTCTGCCTCTATCCCTCTCTCTTTGCCTCTATCCCTCTATCCCTCGCTCTCTGCCTCTATCCCTCTCTCTCTGCCTCTATCCCTCTATCCCTCGCTCTCTGCCTCTATCCCTCTCTCTCTCTTTCTCTATCCCACTATCCCTCTCTCTCTGCCTCTATCCCTCTATCCCTCTCTCTCTGCCTCTATCCCTCTATCCCTCGCTCTCTACCTCTACCCCTCTCTCTCTGCCTCTATCCCTCTATCCCTCGCTCTCTGCCTCTGTCCCTCTCTCTCTGGCTCTATCCCTCTCTCTATCCCTCTATCTCTATCCCTCTCTCTTTGCCTCTATCCCTCTCTCTCTGCCTCTATCCCTCTATCCCTCTCTCTCTGCCTCTATCCCTCTATCCCTCGCTCTCTGCCTCTATCCCTCTCTCTCTCTGCCTCTATCACTCTATCCCTCTCTCTCTGCCTCTATCCCTCTATCCCTCTCTTTCTGCCTCTATCCCTCTATCCCTCGCTCTCTGCCTCTATCCCTCTCTCTTTGCCTCTATCCCTCTATCCCTCGCTCTCTGCCTCTATCCCTCTCTCTCTGCCTCTATCCCTCTATCCCTCGCTCTCTGCCTCTATCCCTCTCTCTCTCTGCTTCTATCCCTCTCTCTCTGCCTCTATCCCTCTATCTCTCTCTTTCTGCCTCTATCCCTCGCTCTCTGCCTCTATCCCTCGCTCTCTGCCTCTATCTCTCTATCCCTCTCTCTCTGCCTCTATCCCTCTATCCCTCGCTCTCTGCCTCTATCCCTCAGTCTCTGCCTCTATCCCTCTATCCCTCTCTCTCTGCCTCTATCCCTCTCTCTCTGCCTCTATCCCTCTATCCCTCGCTCTCTACCTCTATCCCTCTCTCTCTGCCTCTATCCCTCTATCCCTCGCTCTCTGCCTCTATCCCTCGCTCTCTGCCTCTATCCCTCTCTCTCTGCCTCTATCCCTCTATCCCTCTATCACTCATCCCTCTATCCTTCGCTCTCTGCCTCTATCCCTCGCTCTCTGCCTCTATCCCTCTATCCCTCACTCTCTGCCTCTATTCCTCTATCCCTCACTTTCTGCCTCTATCCCTCTATCCCTCTGTCTCTGCCTCTATCCCTCTCTCTCTGCCTCTATCCCTCTATCCTTTGCTCTCTACCTCTATCCCTCTCTCTCTGCCTCTATCCCTCTATCCCTCGCCCTCTGCCTCTGTCCCTCTCTCTCTGCCTCTATCCCTCTATCCCTCTCTCTCTGCCTCTATCCCTCTCTCTCTGCCTCTATCCCTCTATTCCTAGCTCTCTGCCTCTATCCCTCTCTCTTTGCCTCTATCCCTCTATCCCTCGCTCTCTGCCTCTATCCCTCGCTCTCTGCCTCTATCCCTCTCTCTCTGCCTATATCCCTCTATCCCTCGCTCTCTGCCTCTATCCCTCTCTCTCTCTGCCTCTATCCCACTATCCCTCTCTCTCTGCCTCTATCCCTCTATCCCTCTCTCTCTGCCTCTATCCCTCTATCCCTCGCTCTCTACCTCTACCCCTCTCTCTCTGCCTCTATCCCTCTATCGTTCGCTCTCTGCCTCTTTCCCCCTCTCTCTGGCTCTATCCCTCTCTCTATCCCTCTATCTCTATCCCTCTCTCTTTGCCTCTATCCCTCTCTCTCTGCCTCTATCCCTCTATCCCTCTCTCTCTACCTCTATCCCTCTATCCCTCGCTCTCTGCCTCTATCCCTCTCTCTCTCTGCCTCTATCACTCTATCCCTCTCTCTCTGCCTCTATCCCTCTATCCCTCTCTTTCTGCCTCTATCCCTCGCTCTCTGCCTCTATCCCTCTATCCCTAGCTCTCAGCCTCTATCCCTCTATCCCTCACTCTCTGCCTCTATCCCTCCATCCCTCTCTCTCTGCCTCTATCCCTCGCTCTCTGCCTCTATCCCTCTCTCTCTGCCTCTATCCCTCTATCCCTCGCTCTCTGCCTCTGTCCATCTCTCTCTGCCTCTATCCCTCGCTCTCTGCCTCTATCCCTCTATCCCTCGCTCTCTGCCTCTATCCCTCGCTCTCTGCCTCTATCCCTCTATCCCTCGCTCTCTGCCTCTATCCCTCTATCCCTCACTCTCTGCCTCTATCCCTCTATCCCTCACTCTGTGCCTCTATCCCTCTATCCCTCTGTCTCTGCCTCTATCCCTCTCTCTCTGCCTCTATCCCTCTATCCTTTGCTCTCTACCTCTATCCCTCTCTCTCTGTCTCTATCCCTCTATCCCTCGCTCTCTGCCTCTGTCCCTCTCTCTCTGCCTCTATCCCTCTCTCGATCCCTCTATTTCTATCCCTCTCTCTCTATCTCTATCCCTCTCTCTTTGCCTCTATCCCTCTCTCTTTGCCTCTATCCCTCTATCCCTCGCTCTCTGCCTCTATCCCTCGCTCGCTGCCTCTATCCCTCTCTCTCTGCCTCTATCCCTCTATCCCTCGCTCTCTGCCTCTATCCCTCGCTCTCTGCCTCTATCCCTCTCTCTCTGCCTCTATCCCTCTATCCCTCGCTCTCTGCCTCTATCCCTCGCTCTCTGCCTCTATCCCTCTATCCCTCTCTCTCTGCCTCTATCCCTCTATCCCTCTCTCTCTGCCTCTATCCCTCTCTCTCTGCCTCTATCCCTCTATCCTTTGCTCTCTACCTCTATCCCTCTCTCTCTGTCTCTATCCCTCTATCCCTCGCTCGCTGCCTCTATCCCTCTCTCTCTGTCTCCATCCCTCTATCCCTCGCTCTCTGCCTCTGTCCCTCTCTCTCTGGCTCTATCCCTCTCTCGATCCCTCTATTTCTATCCCTCTCTCTCTATCTCTATCCCTCTCTCTTTGCCTCTATCCCTCTCTCTCTGCCTCTATCCCTCTATCCCTCGCTCTCTGCCTCTATCCCTCTCTCTCTGCCTCTATCCCTCTATCCCTCGCTCTCTGCCTCTATCCCTCTCTCTCTGCCTCTATCCCTCTATCCCTCGCTCTCTACCTCTATCCCTCTATCCCTCACTCTCTGCCTCTATCCCTCTATCCCTCTCTCTTTGCCTCTATCCCTCTATCCCTCGCTCTCTGCCTCTATCCCTCGCTCTCTGCCTCTATCCCTCTCTCTCTCTGCCTCTATCACTCTATCGTTCTCTCTCTCTGCCTCTATTACTCTATCCCTCTCTTTCTGCCTCTATCCCTCACTCTCTGCCTCTATCCCTCTATCCCTCGCTCTCAGCCTCTATCCCTCTATCCCTCACTCTCTGCCTCTATCCCTCCATCCCTCTCTCTCTGCCTCTATCCCTCTCTCTCTGCCTCTATCCCTCTATCCCTCGCTCTCTACCTCTACCCCTCTCTCTCTGCCTCAATCCCTCTATCCCTCGCTCTCTGCCTCTGTCCCTCTCTCTCTGGCTCTATCCCTCTCTCTATCCCTCTATCTCTATCCCTCTCTCTTTGCCTCTATCCGTCTCTCTCTGCCTCTATCCCTCTATCCCTCTCTCTCTGCCTCTATCCCTCTATCCCTCGCTCTCTGCCTCTATCCCTCTCTCTCTCTGCCTCTATCACTCTATCCCTCTCTCTCTGCCTCTATCCCTCTATCCCTCTCTTTCTGCCTCTATCCCTCGCTCTCTGCCTCTATCCCTCTATCCCTCGCTCTCAGCCTCTATCCCTCTATCCCTCACTCTCTGCCTCTATCCCTCCATCCCTCTCTCTCTGCCTCTATCCCTCGCTCTCTGCCTCTATCCCTTTCTCTCTGCCTCTATCCCTCTATCCCTCGCTCTCTGCCTCTGTCCATCTCTCTCTGCCTCTATCCCTCGCTCTCTGCCTCTATCCCTCTATCCCTCGCTCTCTGCCTCTATCCCTCTCTCTCTGCCTCTATCCCTCTATCCCTCTCTCTCTGCCTCTATCCCTCTATCCCTCTCTCTCTCTGCCTCTATCACTCTATCCCTCTCTCTCTGCCTCTATCCCTCTATCCCTCTCTTTCTGCCTCTATCCCTCGCTCTCTGCCTCTATCCCTCCATCCCTCTCTCTCTGCCTCTATCCCTCGCTCTCTGCCTCTATCCCTCTCTCTCTGCCTCTATCCCTCTATCCCTCGCTCTCTGCCTCTGTCCATCTCTCTCTGCCTCTATCCCTCGCTCTCTGCCTCTATCCCTCTATCCCTCGCTCTCTGCCTCTATCCCTCGCTCTCTGCCTCTATCCCTCTATCCCTCGCTCTCTGCCTCTATCCCTCTATCCCTCACTCTCTGCCTCTATCCCTCTATCCCTCACTCTCTGCCTCTATCCCTCTATCCCTCTGTCTGTGCCTCTATCCCTCTCTCTCTGCCTCTATCCCTCTATCCTTTGCTCTCTACCTCTATCCCTCTCTCTCTGTCTCTATCCCTCCATCCCTCTCTCTCTGCCTCTATCCCTCGCTCTCTGCCTCTATCCCTCTCTCTCTGCCTCTATCCCTCTATCCCTCGCTCTCTGCCTCTGTCCATCTCTCTCTGCCTCTATCCCTCTATCCCTCGCTCTCTGCCTCTATCCCTCGCTCTCTGCCTCTATCCCTCTATCCCTCGCTCTCTGCCTCTATCCCTCTATCCCTCACTCTCTGCCTCTATCCCTCTATCCCTCTGTCTGTGCCTCTATCCCTCTCTCTCTGCCTCTATCCCTCTATCCTTTGCTCTCTACCTCTATCCCTCTCTCTCTGTCTCTATCCCTCCATCCCTCTCTCTCTGCCTCTATCCCTCGCTCTCTGCCTCTATCCCTCTCTCTCTGCCTCTATCCCTCTATCCCTCGCTCTCTGCCTCTGTCCATCTCTCTCTGCCTCTATCCCTCGCTCTCTGCCTCTATCCCTCTATCCCTCGCTCTCTGCCTCTATCCCTCTATCCCTCGCTCTCTGCCTCTATCCCTCTCTCTCTCTGCCTCTATCACTCTATCCCTCTCTCTCTGCCTCTATCCCTCTATCCCTCTCTTTCTGCCTCTATCCCTCTATCCCTCGCTCTCTGCCTCTATCCCTCTCTCTTTGCCTCTATCCCTCTATCCCTCGCTCTCTGCCTCTATCCCTCTCTCTCTGCCTCTATCCCTCTATCCCTCGCTCTCTGCCTCTATCCCTCTCTCTCTCTGCCTCTATCCCTCTCTCTCTGCCTCTATCCCTCTATCTCTCTCTTTCTGCCTCTATCCCTCGCTCTCTGCCTCTATCCCTCGCTCTCTGCCTCTATCTCTCTATCCCTCTCTCTCTGCCTCTATCCCTCTATCCCTCGCTCTCTGCCTCTATCCCTCAGTCTCTGCCTCTATCCCTCTATCCCTCTCTCTCTGCCTCTATCCCTCTCTCTCTGCCTCTATCCCTCTATCCCTCGCTCTCTACCTCTATCCCTCTCTCTCTGCCTCTATCCCTCTATCCCTCGCTCTCTGCCTCTATCCCTCTATCACTCATCCCTCTATCCTTCGCTCTCTGCCTCTATCCCTCGCTCTCTGCCTCTATCCCTCTATCCCTCACTCTCTGCCTCTATTCCTCTATCCCTCACTTTCTGCCTCTATCCCTCTATCCCTCTGTCTCTGCCTCTATCCCTCTCTCTCTGCCTCTATCCCTCTATCCTTTGCTCTCTACCTCTATCCCTCTCTCTCTGCCTCTATCCCTCTATCCCTCGCCCTCTGCCTCTGTCCCTCTCTCTCTGCCTCTATCCCTCTATCCCTCTCTCTCTGCCTCTATCCCTCTCTCTCTGCCTCTATCCCTCTATTCCTAGCTCTCTGCCTCTATCCCTCTCTCTTTGCCTCTATCCCTCTATCCCTCGCTCTCTGCCTCTATCCCTCGCTCTCTGCCTCTATCCCTCTCTCTCTGCCTATATCCCTCTATCCCTCGCTCTCTGCCTCTATCCCTCTCTCTCTCTGCCTCTATCCCACTATCCCTCTCTCTCTGCCTCTATCCCTCTATCCCTCTCTCTCTGCCTCTATCCCTCTATCCCTCGCTCTCTACCTCTACCCCTCTCTCTCTGCCTCTATCCCTCTATCGTTCGCTCTCTGCCTCTTTCCCCCTCTCTCTGGCTCTATCCCTCTCTCTATCCCTCTATCTCTATCCCTCTCTCTTTGCCTCTATCCCTCTCTCTCTGCCTCTATCCCTCTATCCCTCTCTCTCTACCTCTATCCCTCTATCCCTCGCTCTCTGCCTCTATCCCTCTCTCTCTCTGCCTCTATCACTCTATCCCTCTCTCTCTGCCTCTATCCCTCTATCCCTCTCTTTCTGCCTCTATCCCTCGCTCTCTGCCTCTATCCCTCTATCCCTAGCTTTCAGCCTCTATCCCTCTATCCCTCACTCTCTGCCTCTATCCCTCCATCCCTCTCTCTCTGCCTCTATCCCTCGCTCTCTGCCTCTATCCCTCTCTCTCTGCCTCTATCCCTCTATCCCTCGCTCTCTGCCTCTGTCCATCTCTCTCTGCCTCTATCCCTCGCTCTCTGCCTCTATCCCTCTATCCCTCGCTCTCTGCCTCTATCCCTCTATCCCTCGCTCTCTGCCTCTATCCCTCTATCCCTCACTCTCTGCCTCTATCCCTCTATCCCTCACTCTGTGCCTCTATCCCTCTATCCCTCTGTCTCTGCCTCTATCCCTCTCTCTCTGCCTCTATCCCTCTATCCTTTGCTCTCTACCTCTATCCCTCTCTCTCTGTCTCTATCCCTCTATCCCTCGCTCTCTGCCTCTGTCCCTCTCTCTCTGCCTCTATCCCTCTCTCGATCCCTCTATTTCTATCCCTCTCTCTCTATCTCTATCCCTCTCTCTTTGCCTCTATCCCTCTCTCTTTGCCTCTATCCCTCTATCCCTCGCTCTCTGCCTCTATCCCTTGCTCGCTGCCTCTATCCCTCTCTCTCTGCCTCTATCCCTCTATCCCTCGCTCTCTGCCTCTATCCCTCGCTCTCTGCCTCTATCCCTCTCTCTCTGCCTCTATCCCTCTATCCCTCGCTCTCTGCCTCTATCCCTCGCTCTCTGCCTCTATCCCTCTATCCCTCACTCTCTGCCTCTATCCCTCTATCCCTCACTCTCTGCCTCTATCCCTCTCTCTCTGCCTCTATCCCTCTATCCTTTGCTCTCTACCTCTATCCCTCTCTCTCTGTCTCTATCCCTCGCTCGCTGCCTCTATCCCTCTCTCTCTGTCTCCATCCCTCTATCCCTCGCTCTCTGCCTCTGTCCCTCTCTCTCTGGCTCTATCCCTCTCTCGATCCATCTATTTCTATCCCTCTCTCTCTATCTCTATCCCTCTCTCTTTGCCTCTATCCCTCTCTCTCTGCCTCTATCCCTCTATCCCTCGCTCTCTGCCTCTATCCCTCTCTCTTTGCCTCTATCCCTCTATCCCTCGCTCTCTGCCTCTATCCCTCTCTCTCTGCCTCTATCCCTCTATCCCTCGCTCTCTACCTCTATCCCTCTATCCCTCACTCTCTGCCTCTATCCCTCTATCCCTCTCTCTTTGCCTCTATCCCTCTATCCCTCGCTCTCTGCCTCTATCCCTCGCTCTCTGCCTCTATCCCTCTCTCTCTCTGCCTCTATCACTCTATCGTTCTCTCTCTCTGCCTCTATTACTCTATCCCTCTCTTTCTGCCTCTATCCCTCACTCTCTGCCTCTATCCCTCTATCCCTCGCTCTCAGCCTCTATCCCTCTATCCCTCACTCTCTGCCTCTATCCCTCCATCCCTCTCTCTCTGCCTCTATCCCTCTCTCTCTGCCTCTATCCCTCTATCCCTCGCTCTCTACCTCTACCCCTCTCTCTCTGCCTCAATCCCTCTATCCCTCGCTCTCTGCCTCTGTCCCTCTCTCTCTGGCTCTATCCCTCTCTCTATCCCTCTATCTCTATCCCTCTCTCTTTGCCTCTATCCGTCTCTCTCTGCCTCTATCCCTCTATCCCTCTCTCTCTGCCTCTATCCCTCTATCCCTCGCTCTCTGCCTCTATCCCTCTCTCTCTGCCTCTATCACTCTATCCCTCTCTCTCTGCCTCTATCCCTCTATCCCTCTCTTTCTGCCTCTATCCCTCGCTCTCTGCCTCTATCCCTCTATCCCTCGCTCTCAGCCTCTATCCCTCTATCCCTCACTCTCTGCCTCTATCCCTCCATCCCTCTCTCTCTGCCTCTATCCCTCGCTCTCTGCCTCTATCCCTTTCTCTCTGCCTCTATCCCTCTATCCCTCGCTCTCTGCCTCTGTCCATCTCTCTCTGCCTCTATCCCTCGCTCTCTGCCTCTATCCCTCTATCCCTCGCTCTCTGCCTCTATCCCTCTCTCTCTGCCTCTATCCCTCTATCCCTCTCTCTCTGCCTCTATCCCTCTATCCCTCTCTCTCTCTGCCTCTATCACTCTATCCCTCTCTCTCTGCCTCTATCCCTCTATCCCTCTCTTTCTGCCTCTATCCCTCGCTCTCTGCCTCTATCCCTCTATCCCTCGCTCTCAGCCTCTATCCCTCTATCCCTCACTCTCTGCCTCTATCCCTCCATCCCTCTCTCTCTGCCTCTATCCCTCGCTCTCTGCCTCTATCCCTCTCTCTCTGCCTCTATCCCTCTATCCCTCGCTCTCTGCCTCTGTCCATCTCTCTCTGCCTCTATCCCTCGCTCTCTGCCTCTATCCCTCTATCCCTCGCTCTCTGCCTCTATCCCTCGCTCTCTGCCTCTATCCCTCTATCCCTCGCTCTCTGCCTCTATCCCTCTATCCCTCACTCTCTGCCTCTATCCCTCTATCCTTCACTCTCTGCCTCTATCCCTCTATCCCTCTGTCTGTGCCTCTATCCCTCTCTCTCTGCCTCTATCCCTCTATCCTTTGCTCTCTACCTCTATCCCTCTCTCTCTGTCTCTATCCCTCCATCCCTCTCTCTCTGCCTCTATCCCTCGCTCTCTGCCTCTATCCCTCTCTCTCTGCCTCTATCCCTCTATCCCTCGCTCTCTGCCTCTGTCCATCTCTCTCTGCCTCTATCCCTCTATCCCTCGCTCTCTGCCTCTATCCCTCGCTCTCTGCCTCTATCCCTCTATCCCTCGCTCTCTGCCTCTATCCCTCTATCCCTCACTCTCTGCCTCTATCCCTCTATCCCTCTGTCTGTGCCTCTATCCCTCTCTCTCTGCCTCTATCCCTCTATCCTTTGCTCTCTACCTCTATCCCTCTCTCTCTGTCTCTATCCCTCCATCCCTCTCTCTCTGCCTCTATCCCTCGCTCTCTGCCTCTATCCCTCTCTCTCTGCCTCTATCCCTCTATCCCTCGCTCTCTGCCTCTGTCCATCTCTCTCTGCCTCTATCCCTCGCTCTCTGCCTCTATCCCTCTATCCCTCGCTCTCTGCCTCTATCCCTCGCTCTCTGCCTCTATCCCTCTATCCCTCGCTCTCTGCCTCTATCCCTCTATCCCTCACTCTCTGCCTCTATCCCTCTATCCCTCACTCTGTGCCTCTATCCCTCTATCCCTCTGTCTCTGCCTCTATCCCTCTCTCTCTGCCTCTATCCCTCTATCCTTTGCTCTCTACCTCTATCCCTCTCTCTCTGTCTCTATCCCTCTATCCCTCGCTCTCTGCCTCTGTCCCTCTCTCTCTGCCTCTATCCCTCTCTCGATCCCTCTATTTCTATCCCTCTCTCTTTGCCTCTATCCCTCTCTCTTTGCCTCTATCCCTCTATCCCTCGCTCTCTGCCTCTATCCCTTGCTCGCTGCCTCTATCCCTCTCTCTCTGCCTCTATCCCTCTATCCCTCGCTCTCTGCCTCTATCCCTCGCTCTCTGCCTCTATCCCTCTCTCTCTGCCTCTATCCCTCTATCCCTCGCTCTCTGCCTCTATCCCTCGCTCTCTGCCTCTATCCCTCTATCCCTCACTCTCTGCCTCTATCCCTCTATCCCTCACTCTCTGCCTCTATCCCTCTCTCTCTGCCTCTATCCCTCTATCCTTTGCTCTCTACCTCTATCCCTCTCTCTCTGTCTCTATCCCTCTATCCCTCGCTCGCTGCCTCTATCCCTCTCTCTCTGTCTCCATCCCTCTATCCCTCGCTCTCTGCCTCTGTCCCTCTCTCTCTGGCTCTATCCCTCTCTCGATCCCTCTATTTCTATCCCTCTCTCTCTATCTCTATCCCTCTCTCTTTGCCTCTATCCCTCTCTCTCTGCCTCTATCCCTCTATCCCTCGCTCTCTGCCTCTATCCCTCTCTCTTTGCCTCTATCCCTCTATCCCTCGCTCTCTGCCTCTATCCCTCTCTCTCTGCCTCTATCCCTCTATCCCTCGCTCTCTACCTCTATCCCTCTATCCCTCACTCTCTGCCTCTATCCCTCTATCCCTCTCTCTTTGCCTCTATCCCTCTATCCCTCGCTCTCTGCCTCTATCCCTCGCTCTCTGCCTCTATCCCTCTCTCTCTCTGCCTCTATCACTCTATCGTTCTCTCTCTCTGCCTCTATTACTCTATCCCTCTCTTTCTGCCTCTATCCCTCACTCTCTGCCTCTATCCCTCTATCCCTCGCTCTCAGCCTCTATCCCTCTATCCCTCACTCTCTGCCTCTATCCCTCCATCCCTCTCTCTCTGCCTCTATCCCTCTCTCTCTGCCTCTATCCCTCTATCCCTCGCTCTCTACCTCTACCCCTCTCTCTCTGCCTCAATCCCTCTATCCCTCGCTCTCTGCCTCTGTCCCTCTCTCTCTGGCTCTATCCCTCTCTCTATCCCTCTATCTCTATCCCTCTCTCTTTGCCTCTATCCGTCTCTCTCTGCCTCTATCCCTCTATCCCTCTCTCTCTGCCTCTATCCCTCTATCCCTCGCTCTCTGCCTCTATCCCTCTCTCTCTCTGCCTCTATCACTCTATCCCTCTCTCTCTGCCTCTATCCCTCTATCCCTCTCTTTCTGCCTCTATCCCTCGCTCTCTGCCTCTATCCCTCTATCCCTCGCTCTCAGCCTCTATCCCTCTATCCCTCACTCTCTGCCTCTATCCCTCCATCCCTCTCTCTCTGCCTCTATCCCTCGCTCTCTGCCTCTATCCCTTTCTCTCTGCCTCTATCCCTCTATCCCTCGCTCTCTGCCTCTGTCCATCTCTCTCTGCCTCTATCCCTCGCTCTCTGCCTCTATCCCTCTATCCCTCGCTCTCTGCCTCTATCCCTCTCTCTCTGCCTCTATCCCTCTATCCCTCTCTCTCTGCCTCTATCCCTCTATCCCTCTCTCTCTCTGCCTCTATCACTCTATCCCTCTCTCTCTGCCTCTATCCCTCTATCCCTCTCTTTCTGCCTCTATCCCTCGCTCTCTGCCTCTATCCCTCTATCCCTCGCTCTCAGCCTCTATCCCTCTATCCCTCACTCTCTGCCTCTATCCCTCCATCCCTCTCTCTCTGCCTCTATCCCTCGCTCTCTGCCTCTATCCCTCTCTCTCTGCCTCTATCCCTCTATCCCTCGCTCTCTGCCTCTGTCCATCTCTCTCTGCCTCTATCCCTCGCTCTCTGCCTCTATCCCTCTATCCCTCGCTCTCTGCCTCTATCCCTCGCTCTCTGCCTCTATCCCTCTATCCCTCGCTCTCTGCCTCTATCCCTCTATCCCTCACTCTCTGCCTCTATCCCTCTATCCCTCACTCTCTGCCTCTATCCCTCTATCCCTCTGTCTGTGCCTCTATCCCTCTCTCTCTGCCTCTATCCCTCTATCCTTTGCTCTCTACCTCTATCCCTCTCTCTCTGTCTCTATCCCTCTATCCCTCGCTCTCTGCCTCTATCCTTCTCTCTCTGCCTCTATCCCTCTATCCCTCTCTATCTGGCTCTATCCCTCACTCTCTGCCTCTATCCCTCTATCCCTCGCTCTCAGCCTCTATCCCTCTCTCTGCCTCTATCCCTCTATCCCTCGCTCTCTGCCTCTATCCCTCTCTCTCTGCCTCTATCCCTCTATCCCTCTCTTTCTGCCTCTATCCCTCGCTCTCTGCCTCTATCCCTCTATCCCTCGCTCTCAGCCTCTATCCCTCTATCCCTCACTCTCTGCCTCTATCCCTCCATCCCTCTCTCTCTGCCTCTATCCCTCGCTCTCTGCCTCTATCCCTCGCTCTCTGCCTCTATCCCTCTATCCCTCGCTCTCTGCCTCTATCCCTCGCTCTCTGCCTCTATCCCTCTATCCTTCGCTCTCTGCCTCTATCCCTCTATCCCTCACTCTCTGCCTCTATCCCTCTATCCCTCACTCTCTGCCTCTATCCCTCTATCCCTCTGTCTCTGCCTCTATCCCTCTCTCTCTGCCTCTATCCCTCTATCCTTTGCTCTCTACCTCTATCCCTCTCTCTCTGTCTCTATCCCTCTATCCCTCGCTCTCTGCCTCTGTCCCTCTCTCTCTGCCTCTATCCCTCTCTCGATCCCTCTATTTCTATCCCTCTCTCTCTATCTCTATCCCTCTCTCTTTGCCTCTATCCCTCTCTCTCTGCCTCTATCCCTCTATCCCTCGCTCTCTGCCTCTATCCCTCTCTCTCTCTGCCTCTATCACTCTATCCCTCTCTCTCTGCCTCTATCCCTCTATCCCTCTCTTTCTGCCTCTATCCCTCGCTCTCTGCCTCTATCCCTCTATCCCTCGCTCTCAGCCTCTATCCCTCTATCCCTCACTCTCTGCCTCTATCCCTCCATCCCTCTCTCTCTGCCTCTATCCCTCGCTCTCTGCCTCTATCCCTCTCTCTCTGCCTCTATCCCTTTATCCCTCGCTCTCTGCCTCTGTCCATCTCTCTCTGCCTCTATCCCTCGCTCTCTGCCTCTATCCCTCGCTCTCTGCCTCTATCCCTCTATCCCTCGCTCTCTGCCTATATCCCTCTATCCCTCACTCTCTGCCTCTATCCCTCTATCCCTCACTCTCTGCCTCTATCCCTCTATCCCTCTGTCTGTGCCTCTATCCCTCTCTCTCTGCCTCTATCCCTCTATCCTTTGCTCTCTACCTCTATCCCTCTCTCTCTGTCTCTATCCCTCTATCCCTCGCTCTCTGCCTCTGTCCCTCTCTCTCTGCCTCTATCCCTCTCTCGATCCCTCTATTTCTATCCCTCTCTCTCTATCTCTATCCCTCTCTCTTTGCCTCTATCCCTCTCTCTCTGCCTCTATCCCTCTATCCCTCGCTCTCTGCCTCTATCCCTCTCTCTCTGCCTCTATCCCTCTATCCCTCTCTTTCTGCCTCTATCCCTCGCTCTCTGCCTCTATCCCTCTATCCCTCGCTCTCAGCCTCTATCCCTCTATCCCTCACTCTCTGCCTCTATCCCTCCATCCCTCTCTCTCTGCCTCTATCCCTCGCTCTCTGCCTCTATCCCTCTCTCTCTGCCTCTATCCCTCTATCCCTCGCTCTCTGCCTCTGTCCATCTCTCTCTGCCTCTATCCCTCGCTCTCTGCCTCTATCCCTCTATCCCTCGCTCTCTGCCTCTATCCCTCGCTCTCTGCTTCTATCCCTCTATCCCTCGCTCTCTGCCTCTATCCCTCTATCCCTCACTCTCTGCCTCTATCCCTCTATCCCTCACTCTCTGCCTCTATCCCTCTATCCCTCTGTCTCTGCCTCTATCCCTCTCTCTCTGCCTCTATCCCTCTATCCTTTGCTCTCTACCTCTATCCCTCTCTCTCTGTCTCTATCCCTCTATCCCTCGCTCTCTGCCTCTGTCCCTCTCTCTCTGCCTCTATCCCTCTCTCGATCCCTCTATTTCTATCCCTCTCTCTCTATCTCTATCCCTCTCTCTTTGCCTCTATCCCTCTCTCTCTGCCTCTATCCCTCTATCCCTCGCTCTCTGCCTCTATCCCTCTCTCTTTGCCTCTATCCCTCTATCCCTCGCTCTCTGCCTCTATCCCTTGTTCTCTGCCTCTATCCCTCTCTCTCTGCCTCTATCCCTCTATCCCTCGCTCTCTGCCTCTATCCCTCGCTCTCTGCCTCTATCCCTCTCTCTCTGCCTCTATCTCTCTATCCCTCGCTCTCTGCCTCTATCCCTCTCTCTCTCTGCCTCTATCCCTCTCTCTTTGCCTCTATCCCTCTCTCTCTGCCTCTATCCCTCTATCCCTCGCTCTCTGCCTCTATCCCTCTCTCTCTCTGCCTCTATCACTCTATCCCTCTCTCTCTGCCTCTATCCCTCTATCCCTCTCTTTCTGCCTCTATCCCTCGCTCTCTGCCTCTATCCCTCTATCCCTCGCTCTCAGCCTCTATCCCTCTATCCCTCACTCTCTGCCTCTATCCCTCCATCCCTCTCTCTCTGCCTCTATCCCTTGCTCTCTGCCTCTATCCCTCTCTCTCTGCCTCTATCCCTTTATCCCTCGCTCTCTGCCTCTGTCCATCTCTCTCTGCCTCTATCCCTCGCTCTCTGCCTCTATCCCTCTATCCCTCGCTCTCTGCCTCTATCCCTCGCTCTCTGCCTCTATCCCTCTATCCCTCGCTCTCTGCCTATATCCCTCTATCCCTCACTCTCTGCCTCTATCCCTCTATCCCTCACTCTCTGCCTCTATCCCTCTATCCCTCTGTCTGTGCCTCTATCCCTCTCTCTCTGCCTCTATCCCTCTATCCTTTGCTCTCTACCTCTATCCCTCTCTCTCTGTCTCTATCCCTCTATCCCTCGCTCTCTGCCTCTGTCCCTCTCTCTCTGGCTCTATCCCTCTCTCGATCCCTCTATTTCTATCCCTCTCTCTCTATCTCTATCCCTCTCTCTTTGCCTCTATCCCTCTCTCTCTGCCTCTATCCCTCTATCCCTCACTCTCTGCCTCTATCCCTCTCTCTCTGCCTCTATCCCTCTATCCCTCTCTTTCTGCCTCTATCCCTCGCTCTCTGCCTCTATCCCTCTATCCCTCGCTCTCAGCCTCTATCCCTCTATCCCTCACTCTCTGCCTCTATCCCTCCATCCCTCTCTCTCTGCCTCTATCCCTCGCTCTCTGCCTCTATCCCTCTCTCTCTGCCTCTATCCCTCTATCCCTCGCTCTCTGCCTCTGTCCATCTCTCTCTGCCTCTATCCCTCGCTCTCTGCCTCTATCCCTCTATCCCTCGCTCTCTGCCTCTATCCCTCGCTCTCTGCTTCTATCCCTCTATCCCTCGCTCTCTGCCTCTATCCCTCTATCCCTCACTCTCTGCCTCTATCCCTCTATCCCTCACTCTCTGCCTCTATCCCTCTATCCCTCTGTCTCTGCCTCTATCCCTCTCTCTCTGCCTCTATCCCTCTATCCTTTGCTCTCTACCTCTATCCTTCTCTCTCTGTCTCTATCCCTCTATCCCTCGCTCTCTGCCTCTGTCCCTCTCTCTCTGCCTCTATCCCTCTCTCGATCCCTCTATTTCTATCCCTCTCTCTCTATCTCTATCCCTCTCTCTTTGCCTCTATCCCTCTCTCTCTGCCTCTATCCCTCTATCCCTCGCTCTCTGCCTCTATCCCTCTCTCTTTGCCTCTATCCCTCTATCCCTCGCTCTCTGCCTCTATCCCTTGCTCTCTGCCTCTATCCCTCTCTCTCTGCCTCTATCCCTCTATCCCTCGCTCTCTGCCTCTATCCCTCGCTCTCTGCCTCTATCCCTCTCTCTCTGCCTCTATCTCTCTATCCCTCGCTCTCTGCCTCTATCCCTCGCTCTCTGCCTCTATCCCTCTATCCCTCACTCTCTGCCTCTATCCCTCTATCCCTCACTCTCTGCCTCTATCCCTCTCTCTCTGCCTCTATCCCTCTTTCCTTTGCTCTCTACCTTTATCCCTCTCTCTCTGTCTCTGTCCCTCTATCCCTCGCTCTCTGCCTCTATCCCTCTCTCTCTGTCTCTATCCCTCTATCCCTCGCTCTCTGCCTCTGTCCTTCTCTCTCTGCCTCTATCCCTCTCTCGATCCCTCTATTTCTATCCCTCTCTCTCTATCTCTATCCCTCTCTCTTTGCCTCTATCCCTCTCTCTCTGCCTCTATCCCTCTATCCCTTGCTCTCTGCCACTATCCCTTGCTCTCTGCCTCTATCCCTCTCTCTCTGCCTCTATCCCTCTATCCCTCGCTCTCTGCCTCTATCCCTCTATCCCTCACTCTCTGCCTCTATCCCTCTATCCCTCTCTCTTTGCCTCTATCCCTCTATCCCTCGCTCTCTGCCTCTATCCCTCGCTCTCTGCCTCTATCCCTCTCTCTCTGCCTCTATCCCTCTATCCCTCGCTCTCTGCCTCTATCCCTCTCTCTCTCTGCCTCTATCAATCTATCCCTCTCTCTCTGCCTCTATCCCTCTATCCCTCTCTTTCTGCCTCTATCCCTCTATCCCTCACTCTCTGCCTCTATCCCTCCATCCCTCTCTCTCTGCCTCTATCCCTCTCTCTCTGCCTCTATCCCTCTATCCCTCGCTCCTTGCCTCTGTCCATCTCTCTCTGCCTCTATCCCTCGCTCTCTGCCTCTATCCCTCTATCCCTCGCTCTCTGCCTCTATCCCTCGCTCTCTGACTCTATCCCTCTATCACTCATCCCTCTATCCTTCGCTCTCTGCCTCTATCCCTCGCTCTCTGCCTCTATCCCTCTCTCTCTGCCTCTATCCCTCTATCCTTTGCTCTCTACCTCTATCCCTCTCTCTCTGCCTCTATCCCTCTATCCCCCGCTCTCTGCCTCTGTCCCTCTCTCTCTGCCTCTATCCCTCTCTCTATCCGTCTATCTCTATCCCTCTCTCTGCCTCTATCCCTCTCTCTTTGCCTCTATCCCTCTCTCTCTGCCTCTATCCCTCTATCCCTCGCTCTCTGCCTCTATCCCTCTCTCTTTGCCTCTATCCCTCTATCCCTCGCTCTCTGCCTCTATCCCTTGTTCTCTGCCTCTATCCCTCTCTCTCTGCCTCTATCCCTCTATCCCTCGCTCTCTGCCTCTATCCCTCGCTCTCTGCCTCTATCCCTCTCTCTCTGCCTCTATCTCTCTATCCCTCGCTCTCTGCCTCTATCCCTCGCTCTCTGCCTCTATCCCTCTATCCCTCACTCTCTGCCTCTATCCCTCTATCCCTCACTCTCTGCCTCTATCCCTCTCTCTCTGCCTCTATCCCTCTTTCCTTTGCTCTCTACCTTTATCCCTCTCTCTCTGTCTCTGTCCCTCTATCCCTCGCTCTCTGCCTCTATCCCTCTCTCTCTGTCTCTATCCCTCTATCCCTCGCTCTCTGCCTCTGTCCTTCTCTCTCTGCCTCTATCCCTCTCTCGATCCCTCTATTTCTATCCCTCTCTCTCTATCTCTATCCCTCTCTCTTTGCCTCTATCCCTCTCTCTCTGCCTCTATCCCTCTATCCCTTGCTCTCTGCCACTATCCCTTGCTCTCTGCCTCTATCCCTCTCTCTCTGCCTCTATCCCTCTATCCCTCGCTCTCTGCCTCTATCCCTCTATCCCTCACTCTCTGCCTCTATCCCTCTATCCCTCTCTCTTTGCCTCTATCCCTCTATCCCTCGCTCTCTGCCTCTATCCCTCGCTCTCTGCCTCTATCCCTCTCTCTCTGCCTCTATCCCTCTATCCCTCGCTCTCTGCCTCTATCCCTCTCTCTCTCTGCCTCTATCAATCTATCCCTCTCTCTCTGCCTCTATCCCTCTATCCCTCTCTTTCTGCCTCTATCCCTCTATCCCTCACTCTCTGCCTCTATCCCTCCATCCCTCTCTCTCTGCCTCTATCCCTCTCTCTCTGCCTCTATCCCTCTATCCCTCGCTCCTTGCCTCTGTCCATCTCTCTCTGCCTCTATCCCTCGCTCTCTGCCTCTATCCCTCTATCCCTCGCTCTCTGCCTCTATCCCTCGCTCTCTGACTCTATCCCTCTATCACTCATCCCTCTATCCTTCGCTCTCTGCCTCTATCCCTCGCTCTCTGCCTCTATCCCTCTCTCTCTGCCTCTATCCCTCTATCCTTTGCTCTCTACCTCTATCCCTCTCTCTCTGCCTCTATCCCTCTATCCCCCGCTCTCTGCCTCTGTCCCTCTCTCTCTGCCTCTATCCCTCTCTCTATCCGTCTATCTCTATCCCTCTCTCTGCCTCTATCCCTCTCTCTTTGCCTCTATCCCTCTCTCTCTGCCTCTATCCCTCGCTCTCTGCCTCTATCTCTTGCTCTCTGCCTCTATCCCTCTCTCTCTGCCTCTATCCCTCTATCCCTCGCTCTCTGCCTCTATCCTTCTCTCTCTGCCTCTATCCCTCTATCCCTCACTCTCTGCCTCTATCCCTCTATCCCTCTCTCTCTGCCTCTATCCCTCTATCCCTCTCTCTCTGCTTCTATCCCTCACTCTCTTGCCTCTATCCCTCTATCCCTCGCTCTTTGCCTCTATCACTCTCTCTTTGCCTCTATCCCTCTATCCCTCTCTCTCTGCCTTTATCCCTCTATCCCTCTGCCTCTATCCCTCTATCCCTCTCTTTCTGCCTCTATCCCTCACTCTCTGCCTCTATCCCTCTATCCCTCGCTCTCTGCCTCTATCCCTCTCCCTCGCTCTCTGCCTCTATCCCTCTCTCTGCCTCTATCCCTCTCTCGCTCTCTGCCTCTATCCCTCTATCCCTCACTCTCTGCCTCTATCCCTCTATCCCTCTATCCCTCTCTCTGCCTCTATCCCTCTATCCCTCTATCCCTCTGCCTCTATCTGCCTCTCTCTCTCTGCCTCTATCCCTCTATCCCTCTCTGCCTCTCTATCCCTCTCTGCCTCTATCTCTCTGCCTCTATCCCTCTATCCCTCACTCTCTGCCTCTATCCCTCTATCCCTCACTCTCTGCCTCTATCCCTATATCCCTCTGTCTCTGCCTCTATCCCTCTCTCTCTGCCTCTATCCCTCTATCCCTCTCTTTCTGCCTCTATCCCTCACTCTCTGCCTCTATCCCTCTATCCCTCGCTCTCAGCCTCTATCCCTCTATCCCTCACTCTCTGCCTCTATCCCTCTATCCCTCGCTCTCTGCCTCTATCCCTGTCTCTCTTCCTCTATCCCTCTATCCCTCGCTCTCTACCTCTACCCCTCTCTCTCTGCCTCTATCCCTCTATCCATCGCTCTCTGCATCTGTCCCTCTCTCTCTGGCTCTATCCCTCTCTCTATCCCTCTATCTCTATCCCTCTCTCTTTGCCTCTATCCCTCTCTCTCTGCCTCTATCCCTCTATCCCTCTCTCTCTGCCTCTATCCCTCTATCCCTCGCTCTCTGCCTCTATCCCTCTCTCTCTCTGCCTCTATCACTCTATCCCTCTCTCTCTGCCTCTATCCCTCTATCCCTCTCTTTCTGCCTCTATCCCTCGCTCTCTGCCTCTATCCCTCTATCCCTCGCTCTCAGCCTCTATCCCTCTATCCCTCACTCTCTGCCTCTATCCCTTCATCCCTCTCTCTCTGCCTCTATCCCTCGCTCTCTGCCTCTATCCCTCTCTCTCTGCCTCTATCCCTCTATCCCTCGCTCTCTGCCTCTGTCCATCTCTCCTTGCCTCTATCCCTCGCTCTCTGTCTCTATCCCTCTATCCCTCGCTCTCTGCCTCTATCCCTCGCTCTCTGCCTCTATCCCTCTATCCCTCGCTCTCTCCCTCTTTCTGCCTCTATCCCTCACTCTCTGCCTTTATCCCTCTATCCCTCGCTCTCAGCCTATATCCCTCTATCCCTCACTCTCTGCCTCTATCCCTCCATCCCTCTCTCTCTGCCTCTATCCCTCTCTCTCTGCCTCTATCCCTCTATCCCTCGCTCTCTGCCTCTGTCCATCTCTCTCTGCCTCTATCCCTCGCTCTCTGCCTCTATCCCTCTATCCCTCGCTCTCTGCCTCTATCCCTCGCTCTCTGCCTCTATCCCTCTATCACTCATCCCTCTATCCTTCGCTCTCTGCCTCTATCCCTCGCTCTCTGCCTCTATCCCTCTCTCTCTGCCTCTATCCCTCTATCCTTTGCTCTCTACCTCTATCCCTCTCTCTTTGCCTCTATCCCTCTATCCCTCACTCTCTGCCTCTGTCCCTCTCTCTCTGCTTCTATCCCTCTCTCTATCCCTCTATCTCTATCCCTCTCTCTGCCTCTATCCCTCTCTCTTTGCCTCTATCCCTCTCTCACTGCCTCTAGCCCTCGCTCTCTGCCACTATCGCTTGCTCTCTGCCTCTATCCCTCTCTCTCTGCCTCTATCCCTCTATCCCTCACTCTCTGCCTCTATCCCTCTATCCCACTCTCTCTGCCTCTATCCCTCTATCCCTCTCTCTCTGCTTCTATCCCTCACTCTCTGCCTCTATCCCTCTATCCCTCTCTCTCTGCCTTTATCCCTCTATCCCTCTCTCTCTGCCTCTATCCCTCTATCCCTTGCTCTCTGCCTCTATCCCTCTCTCTCTGCCTCTATCCCTTGCTCTCTGCCTCTCTCCCTCTCTCTCTGCCTCTATCACTCTATCCCTCTCTCTCTGCCTCTATCCCTCTATCCCTCTCTTTCTGCCCCTATCCCTCGCTCTCTGCCTCTATCCCTCTATCCCTCGCTCTCAGCCTCTATCCCTCTATCCCTCACTCTCTGCCTCTATCCCTCCATCCCTCTCTCTCTGCCTCTATCCCTCGCTCTCTGCCTCTATCCCTCACTCTCTGCCTCTATCCCTCTATCCCTCGCTCTCTGCCTCTATCCCTCTCTCTTTGCCTCTATCACTCTCTCTTTGCCTCTATCCCTCTATCCCTCTCTCTCTGCCTTTATCCCTCTATCCCTCTCTCTCTGCCTCTATCCCTCTATCCCTCGCTCTCTGCCTCTATCCCTCTATCCCTCGCTCTCTGCCTCTATCCCTCGCTCTCTGCCTCTATCCCTCTATCCCTCGCTCTCTGCCTCTATCCCTCTATCCCTCACTCTCTGCCTCTATCCCTCTATCCCTCACTCTCTGCCTCTATCCCTATATCCCTCTGTCTCTGCCTCTATCCCTCTCTCTCTGCCTCTATCCCTCTATCCTTTGCTCTCTACCTCTATCCCTCTCTCTCTGTCTCTATCCCTCTATCCCTCGCTCTCTGCCTCTGTCCCTCTCTCTCTGCCTCTATCCCTCTCTCGATCCCTCTATTTCTATCCCTCTCTCTCTATCTCTATCCCTCTCTCTTTGCCTCTATCCCTCTCTCTCTGCCTCTATCCCTCTATCCCTCGCTCTCTGCCTCTATCCCTCTCTCTCTGCCTCTATCCCTCTATCCCTCGCTCTCTGCCTCTATCCCTTGCTCTCTGCCTCTATCCCTCTCTCTCTGCCTCTATCCCTCTATCCCTCGCTCTCTGCCTCTATCCCTCTATCCCTCACTCTCTGCCTCTATCCCTCTATCCCTCTCTCTTTGCCTCTATCCCTCGCTCTCTGCCTCTATCCCTCGCTCTCTGCCTCTATCCCTCTCTCTCTGCCTCTATCCCTCTATCCCTCTCTCTCTCTGCCTCTATCCCTCTATCCCTCTCTTTCTGCCTCTATCCCTCACTCTCTGCCTCTATCCCTCTATCCCTCGCTCTCAGCCTCTATCCCTCTATCCCTCACTCTCTGCCTCTATCCCTCTATCCCTCGCTCTCTGCCTCTATCCCTGTCTCTCTTCCTCTATCCCTCTATCCCTCGCTCTCTACCTCTACCCCTCTCTTTCTGCCTCTATCCCTCTATCCATCGCTCTCTGCATCTGTCCCTCTCTCTCTGGCTCTATCCCTCTCTCTATCCCTCTATCTCTATCCCTCTCTCTTTGCCTCTATCCCTCTCTCTCTGCCTCTATCCCTCTATCCCTCTCTCTCTGCCTCTATCCCTCTATCCCTCGCTCTCTGCCTCTATCCCTCTCTCTCTCTGCCTCTATCACTCTATCCCTCTCTCTCTGCCTCTATCCCTCTATCCCTCTCTTTCTGCCTCTATCCCTCGCTCTCTGCCTCTATCCCTCTATCCCTCGCTCTCAGCCTCTATCCCTCTATCCCTCACTCTCTGCCTCTATCCCTTCATCCCTCTCTCTCTGCCTCTATCCCTCGCTCTCTGCCTCTATCCCTCTCTCTCTGCCTCTATCCCTCTATCCCTCGCTCTCTGCCTCTGTCCATCTCTCCTTGCCTCTATCCCTCGCTCTCTGTCTCTATCCCTCTATCCCTCGCTCTCTGCCTCTATCCCTCGCTCTCTGCCTCTATCCCTCTATCCCTCGCTCTCTCCCTCTTTCTGCCTCTATCCCTCACTCTCTGCCTTTATCCCTCTATCCCTCGCTCTCAGCCTATATCCCTCTATCCCTCACTCTCTGCCTCTATCCCTCCATCCCTCTCTCTCTGCCTCTATCCCTCTCTCTCTGCCTCTATCCCTCTATCCCTCGCTCTCTGCCTCTGTCCATCTCTCTCTGCCTCTATCCCTCGCTCTCTGCCTCTATCCCTCTATCCCTCGCTCTCTGCCTCTATCCCTCGCTCTCTGCCTCTATCCCTCTATCACTCATCCCTCTATCCTTCGCTCTCTGCCTCTATCCCTCGCTCTCTGCCTCTATCCCTCTCTCTCTGCCTCTATCCCTCTATCCTTTGCTCTCTACCTCTATCCCTCTCTCTCTGCCTCTATCCCTCTATCCCTCACTCTCTGCCTCTGTCCCTCTCTCTCTGCTTCTATCCCTCTCTCTATCCCTCTATCTCTATCCCTCTCTCTGCCTCTATCCCTCTCTCTTTGCCTCTATCCCTCTCTCACTGCCTCTAGCCCTCGCTCTCTGCCACTATCGCTTGCTCTCTGCCTCTATCCCTCTCTCTCTGCCTCTATCCCTCTATCCCTCACTCTCTGCCTCTATCCCTCTATCCCACTCTCTCTGCCTCTATCCCTCTATCCCTCTCTCTCTGCTTCTATCCCTCACTCTCTGCCTCTATCCCTCTATCCCTCGCTCTCTGCCTCTATCCCTCTCTCTTTGCCTCTATCACTCTCTCTTTGCCTCTATCCCTCTATCCCTCTCTCTCTGCCTTTATCCCTCTATCCCTCTCTCTCTGCCTCTATCCCTCTATCCCTTGCTCTCTGCCTCTATCCCTCTCTCTCTGCCTCTATCCCTTGCTCTCTGCCTCTCTCCCTCTCTCTCTGCCTCTATCACTCTATCCCTCTCTCTCTGCCTCTATCCCTCTATCCCTCTCTTTCTGCCCCTATCCCTCGCTCTCTGCCTCTATCCCTCTATCCCTCGCTCTCAGCCTCTATCCCTCTATCCCTCACTCTCTGCCTCTATCCCTCCATCCCTCTCTCTCTGCCTCTATCCCTCGCTCTCTGCCTCTATCCCTCACTCTCTGCCTCTATCCCTCTATCCCTCGCTCTCTGCCTCTATCCCTCTCTCTTTGCCTCTATCACTCTCTCTTTGCCTCTATCCCTCTATCCCTCTCTCTCTGCCTTTATCCCTCTATCCCTCTCTCTCTGCCTCTATCCCTCTATCCCTCGCTCTCTGCCTCTATCCCTCTATCCCTCGCTCTCTGCCTCTATCCCTCGCTCTCTGCCTCTATCCCTCTATCCCTCGCTCTCTGCCTCTATCCCTCTATCCCTCACTCTCTGCCTCTATCCCTCTATCCCTCACTCTCTGCCTCTATCCCTATATCCCTCTGTCTCTGCCTCTATCCCTCTCTCTCTGCCTCTATCCCTCTATCCTTTGCTCTCTACCTCTATCCCTCTCTCTCTGTCTCTATCCCTCTATCCCTCGCTCTCTGCCTCTGTCCCTCTCTCTCTGCCTCTATCCCTCTCTCGATCCCTCTATTTCTATCCCTCTCTCTCTATCTCTATCCCTCTCTCTTTGCCTCTATCCCTCTCTCTCTGCCTCTATCCCTCTATCCCTCGCTCTCTGCCTCTATCCCTCTCTCTTTGCCTCTATCCCTCTATCCCTCGCTCTCTGCCTCTATCCCTTGCTCTCTGCCTCTATCCCTCTCTCTCTGCCTCTATCCCTCTATCCCTCGCTCTCTGCCTCTATCCCTCTATCCCTCACTCTCTGCCTCTATCCCTCTATCCCTCTCTCTTTGCCTCTATCCCTCGCTCTCTGCCTCTATCCCTCGCTCTCTGCCTCTATCCCTCTCTCTCTGCCTCTATCCCTCTATCCCTCTCTCTCTCTGCCTCTATCCCTCTATCCCTCTCTTTCTGCCCCTATCCCTCACTCTCTGCCTCTATCCCTCTATCCCTCGCTCTCAGCCTCTATCCCTCTATCCCTCACTCTCTGCCTCTATCCCTCTATCCCTCGCTCTCTGCCTCTATCCCTGTCTCTCTTCCTCTATCCCTCTATCCCTCGCTCTCTACCTCTACCCCTCTCTCTCTGGCTCTATCCCTCTCTCTATCCCTCTATCTCTATCCCTCTCTCTTTGCCTCTATCCCTCTCTCTCTGCCTCTATCCCTCTATCCCTCTCTCTCTGCCTCTATCCCTCTATCCCTCGCTCTCTGCCTCTATCCCTCTCTCTCTCTGCCTCTATCACTCTATCCCTCTCTCTCTGCCTCTATCCCTCTATCCCTCTCTTTCTGCCTCTATCCCTCGCTCTCTGCCTCTATCCCTCTATCCCTCGCTCTCAGCCTCTATCCCTCTATCCCTCACTCTCTGCCTCTATCCCTTCATCCCTCTCTCTCTGCCTCTATCCCTCGCTCTCTGCCTCTATCCCTCTCTCTCTGCCTCTATCCCTCTATCCCTCGCTCTCTGCCTCTGTCCATCTCTCCGTGCCTCTATCCCTCGCTCTCTGTCTCTATCCCTCTATCCCTCGCTCTCTGCCTCTATCCCTCGCTCTCTGCCTCTATCCCTCTATCCCTCGCTCTCTCCCTCTTTCTGCCTCTATCCCTCACTCTCTGCCTTTATCCCTCTATCCCTCGCTCTCAGCCTATATCCCTCTATCCCTCACTCTCTGCCTCTATCCCTCCATCCCTCTCTCTCTGCCTCTATCCCTCTCTCTCTGCCCCTATCCCTCTATCCCTCGCTCTCTGCCTCTGTCCATCTCTCTCTGCCTCTATCCCTCGCTCTCTGCCTCTATCCCTCTATCCCTCGCTCTCTGCCTCTATCCCTCGCTCTCTGCCTCTATCCCTCTATCACTCATCCCTCTATCCTTCGCTCTCTGCCTCTATCCCTCGCTCTCTGCCTCTATCCCTCTCTCTCTGCCTCTATCCCTCTATCCTTTGCTCTCTACCTCTATCCCTCTCTCTCTGCCTCTATCCCTCTATCCCTCACTCTCTGCCTCTGTCCCTCTCTCTCTGCTTCTATCCCTCTCTCTATCCCTCTATCTCTATCCCTCTCTCTGCCTCTATCCCTCTCTCTTTCTGCCTCTATCCCTCTCTCACTGCCTCTAGCCCTCGCTCTCTGCCACTATCGCTTGCTCTCTGCCTCTATCCCTCTCTCTCTGCCTCTATCCCTCTATCCCTCACTCTCTGCCTCTATCCCTCTATCCCACTCTCTCTGCCTCTATCCCTCTATCCCTCTCTCTCTGCTTCTATCCCTCACTCTCTGCCTCTATCCCTCTATCCCTCGCTCTCTGCCTCTATCCCTCTCTCTTTGCCTCTATCACTCTCTCTTTGCCTCTATCCCTCTATCCCTCTCTCTCTGCCTTTATCCCTCTATCCCTCTCTCTCTGCCTCTATCCCTCTATCCCTTGCTCTCTGCCTCTATCCCTCTCTCTCTGCCTCTATCCCTTGCTCTCTGCCTCTCTCCCTCTCTCTCTGCCTCTATCACTCTATCCCTCTCTCTCTGCCTCTATCCCTCTATCCCTCTCTTTCTGCCCCTATCCCTCGCTCTCTGCCTCTATCCCTCTATCCCTCGCTCTCAGCCTCTATCCCTCTATCCCTCACTCTCTGCCTCTATCCCTCCATCCCTCTCTCTCTGCCTCTATCCCTCGCTCTCTGCCTCTATCCCTCTCTCTCTGCCTCTATCCCTCTATCCCTCGCTCTCTGCCTCTGTCCATCTCTCCTTGCCTCTATCCCTCGCTCTCTGTCTCTATCCCTCCATCCCTCGCTCTCTGCCTCTATCCCTCGCTCTCTGCCTCTATCCCTCTATCCCTCGCTCTCTCCCTCTTTCTGCTTCTATCCCTCACTCTCTGCCTTTATCCCTCTATCCCTCGCTCTCAGCCTATATCCCTCTATCCCTCACTCTCTGCCTCTATCCCTCCATCCCTCTCTCTCTGCCTCTATCCCTCTCTCTCTGCCTCTATCCCTCTATCCCTCGCTCTCTGCCTCTGTCCATCTCTCTCTGCCTCTATCCCTCGCTCTCTGCCTCTATCCCTCTATCCCTCGCTCTCTGCCTCTATCCCTCGCTCTCTGCCTCTATCCCTCTATCACTCATCCCTCTATCCTTCGCTCTCTGCCTCTATCCCTCGCTCTCTGCCTCTATCCCTCTCTCTCTGCCTCTATCCCTCTATCCTTTGCTCTCTACCTCTATCCCTCTCTCTCTGCCTCTATCCCTCTATCCCTCACTCTCTGCCTCTGTCCCTCTCTCTCTGCCTCTATCCCTCTCTCTATCCCTCTATCTCTATCCCTCTCTCTGCCTCTATTCCTCTCTCTTTGCCTCTATCCCTCTCTCACTGCCTCTAGCCCTCGCTCTCTGCCACTATCGCTTGCTCTCTGCCTCTATCCCTCTCTCTCTGCCTCTATCCCTCTATCCCTCGCTCTCTGCCTCTATCCTTCTCTCTCTGCCTCTATCCCTCACTCTCTGCCTCTATCCCTCTATCCCTCTCTCTCTGCCTCTATCCCTCTATCCCTCTCTCTCTGCTTCTATCCCTCACTCTATGCCTCTATCCCTCTATCCCTCGCTCTCTGCCTCTATCCCTCTCTCTTTGCCTCTATCACTCTCTCTTTGCCTCTATCCCTCTATCCCTCTCTCTCTGCCTTTATCCCTCTATCCCTCTCTCTCTGCCTCTATCCCTCTATCCCTTGCTCTCTGCCTCTATCCCTCTCTCTCTGCCTCTATCCCTTGCTCTCTGCCTCTCTCCCTCTCTCTCTGCCTCTATCCCTCTATCCCTCGCTCTCTGCCTCTATCCCTCGCTCTCTGCCTCTATCCCTCGCTCTTTGCCACTATCCCTCTATCCCTCGCTCTCTGCCTCTATCCCTCTATCCTTCGCTCTCTGCCTCTATCCCTCTCTCTCTGCCTCTATCCCTCGATCCCTCGCTCTCTGCCTCTATCCCTCTCTCTCTGCCTCTATCCCTCTCTCTCTGCCTCTATCCCTCTATCCCTCGCTCTCTGCCTCTATCCCTCTCTCTCTGCCTCTATCCCTCTCTCTCTCCCTCTATCCCTCTATCCCTCGCTCTCTGCCTCTATCCTTCTCTCTCTGCCTCTATCCCTCGCTCTCTGCCTCTATCCCTCGCTCTCTGCCTCTATCCCTCGCTCTTTGCCTCTATCCCTCTATCCCTCGCTCTCTGCCTCTATCCCTCTATCCTTCGCTCTCTGCCTCCATCCCTCTCTCTCTGCCTCTATCCCTCGATCCCTCGCTCTCTGCCTCTATCCCTCTCTCTCTGCCTCTATCCCTCTATCCCTCGCTCTCTGCCTCTATCCCTCTCTCTCTGCCTCTATCCCTCGCTCTCTTCCTCTATCCCTCTATCCCTCTCTCTCTGCCTCTATCCCTCTCTCTCTGCCTCTATCCCTCTATCCTTCGCTCTCTACCTCTATCCCTCTCTCTCTGTCTCTATCCCTTTATCCCTCGCTCTCTGCCTCTGTCCCTCTCTCTCTTCCTCTATCCCTCTATCCCTCTCTCTCTGCCTCTATCCTTCTCTCTCTGCCTCTATCCCTCGCTCTCTGCCTCTATCCCTCGCTCTCTGCCTCTATCCCTCGCTCTTTGCCTCTATCCCTCTATCCCTCGCTCTCTGCCTCTATCCCTCTATCCTTCGCTCTCTGCCTCTATCCCTCTCTCTCTGCCTCTATCCCTCGATCCCTCGCTCTCTGCCTCTATCCCTCTCTCTCTGCCTCTATCCCTCTCTCTCTGCCTCTATCCCTCTATCCCTCGCTCTCTGCCTCTATCCCTCTCTCTCTGCCTCTATCCCTCGCTCTCTTCCTCTATCCCTCTATCCCTCTCTCTCTGCCTCTATCCCTCTCTCTCTGCCTCTATCCCTCTATCCTTCGCTCTCTACCTCTATCCCTCTCTCTCTGTCTCTATCCCTTTATCCCTCGCTCTCTGCCTCTGTCCCTCTCTCTCTCCCTCTATCCCTCTCTCTCTGCTTCTATCCCTCACTCTCTGCCTCTATCCCTCTATCCCTCGCTCTCTGCCTCTATCCCTCTCTCTTTGCCTCTATCACTCTCTCTTTGCCTCTATCCCTCTATCCCTCTCTCTCTGCCTTTATCCCTCTATCCCTTTCTCTCTGCCTCTATCCCTCTATCCCTTGCTCTCTGCCTCTATCCCTCTCTCTCTGCCTCTATCCCTTGCTCTCTGCCTCTCTCCCTCTCTCTCTGCCTCTATCCCTCTATCCCTCGCTCTCTGCCTCTATCCCTCGCTCTCTGCCTCTATCCCTCGCTCTTTGCCACTATCCCTCTATCCCTCGCTCTCTGCCTCTATCCCTCTATCCTTCGCTCTCTGCCTCTATCCCTCTCTCTCTGCCTCTATCCCTCGATCCCTCGCTCTCTGCCTCTATCCCTCGCTCTCTGCCTCTATCCCTCTATCCCTCGCTCTCTCCCTCTTTCTGCTTCTATCCCTCACTCTCTGCCTTTATCCCTCTATCCCTCGCTCTCAGCCTATATCCCTCTATCCCTCACTCTCTGCCTCTGTCCATCTCTCTCTGCCTCTATCCCTCTCTCTCTGCCTCTATCCCTCTATCCCTCGCTCTCTGCCTCTGTCCATCTCTCTCTGCCTCTATCCCTCGCTCTCTGTCTCTGTCCATCTCTCTCTGCCTCTATCCCTCGCTCTCTGCCTCTATCCCTCTATCCCTCTCTCTCTGCCTCTATCCCTCTATCCTTTGCTCTCTACCTCTATCCCTCTCTCTCTGCCTCTATCCCTCTATCCCTCACTCTCTGCCTCTGTCCCTCTCTCTCTGCCTCTATCCCTCTCTCTATCCCTCTATCTCTATCCCTCTCTCTGCCTCTATCCCTCTCTCTTTGCCTCTATCCCTCTCTCACTGCCTCTAGCCCTCGCTCTCTGCCACTATCGCTTGCTCTCTGCCTCTATCCCTCTCTCTCTGCCTCTATCCCTCTATCCCTCGCTCTCTGCCTCTATCCTTCTCTCTCTGCCTCTATCCCTCTATCCCTCACTCTCTGCCTCTATCCCTCTATCCCTCTCTCTCTGCCTCTATCCCTCTATCCCTCTCTCTCTGCTTCTATCCCTCACTCTCTGCCTCTATCCCTCTATCCCTCGCTCTCTGCCTCTATCCCTCTCTCTTTGCCTCTATCACTCTCTCTTTGCCTCTATCCCTCTATCCCTCTCTCTCTGCCTTTATCCCTCTATCCCTCTCTCTCTGCCTCTATCCCTCTATCCCTTGCTCTCTGCCTCTATCCCTCTCTCTCTGCCTCTATCCCTTGCTCTCTGCCTCTCTCCCTCTCTCTCTGCCTCTATCCCTCTATCCCTCGCTCTCTGCCTCTATCCCTCGCTCTCTGCCTCTATCCCTCGCTCTTTGCCACTATCCCTCTTTCCCTCGCTCTCTGCCTCTATCCCTCTATCCTTCGCTCTCTGCCTCTATCCCTCTCTCTCTGCCTCTATCCCTCGATCCCTCGCTCTCTGCCTCTATCCCTCTCTCTCTGCCTCTATCCCTCTCTCTCTGCCTCTATCCCTCTATCCCTCGCTCTCTGCCTCTATCCCTCTCTCTCTGCCTCTATCCCTCTCTCTCTCCCTCTATCCCTCTATCCCTCGCTCTCTGCCTCTATCCTTCTCTCTCTGCCTCTATCCCTCGCTCTCTGCCTCTATCCCTCGCTCTCTGCCTCTATCCCTCGCTCTTTGCCTCTATCCCTCTATCCCTCGCTCTCTGCCTCTATCCCTCTATCCTTCGCTCTCTGCCTCTATCCCTCGATCCCTCGCTCTCTGCCTCTATCCCTCTCTCTCTGCCTCTATCCCTCTCTCTCTGCCTCTATCCCTCTATCCCTCGCTCTCTGCCTCTATCCCTCTCTCTCTGCCTCTATCCCTCGCTCTCTTCCTCTATCCCTCTATCCCTCTCTCTCTGCCTCTATCCCTCTCTCTCTGCCTCTATCCCTCTATCCTTCGCTCTCTACCTCTATCCCTCTCTCTCTGTCTCTATCCCTTTATCCCTCGCTCTCTGCCTCTGTCCCTCTCTCTCTGCCTCTATCCCTCTCTCTATCCCTCTATCTCTATCCCTCTCTATCTGCCTCTATCCCTCTCTCTTTGCCTCTATCCCTCTCTCTATCCCTCTATCCCTCTCTCTCTGACTCTATCCCTCTCTCTTTGCCTCTATCCCTCTATCCCTCGCTCTCTGACTCTATCCCTTGCTCTCTGCCTCTCTCCCTCTCTCTCTTCCTCTATCCCTCTATCCCTCGCTCTCTGCCTCTATCCCTCTATCCCTCGCTCTCTGCCTCTATCCCTTGCTCTCTGCCTCTCTCCTTCTCTCTTTTCCTCTATCCCTCTCTCTCTGGCTCTATCCCTCGCTCTCTGCCTCTATCCCTCTCTCTCTGCCTCTATCCCTCTATCCCTCGCTCTCTGCCTCTATCCCTCTATCCCTCGCTCTCTGCCTCTATCCCTCGCTCTCTGCCTCTATCCCTCTCTCTTTGCCTCTATCCCTCTATCCCTCTCTCTCTGCCTCTAACCCTCTATCCCTCTCTCTCTGCATCTATCCCTCTGTCCCTCGCTCTCTACCTCTATCCCTCTATCCCTCTCTCTCTGCCTCTATCCCTCTCTCTCTGCCTCTATCCCTCTATCCCTCACTCTCTGCCTCTATCCCTCGCTCTCTGCCTCTATCCCTCGATCCCTCGCTCTCTGCCTCTATCCCTCTCTCTCTGCCTCTATCCCTCTCTCTCTGCCTCAATCCCTCTATCCCTCGCTCTCTGCCTCTATCCCTCTCTCTCTGCCTCTATCCCTCTCTCTCTGCCTCTATCCCTCGCTCTCTGCCTCTATCCCTTTATCCCTCACTCTCTGCCTCTATCCCTCTATCCCTCACTCTCTGCCTCTCTGCCTCTATCCCTCTATCCCTCGCTCTCTGCCTCTATCCCTCTCTTTTTGCTTCTATCCCTTTATCCCTCACTCTCTGACTCTATCCCTCTATCCCTCACTCTCTGCCTCTCTGCCTCTATCCCTCTATCCCTCACTCTCTGCCTCTCTGCCTCTATCCCTCTATCCCTCTCTCTCTGTCTCTATCCCTCTTTCCATCGCTCTCTGCCTCTCTGCCTCTATCCCTCTCTCTCTGCTTCTCTGCCTTTATCCCTCGCTCTCTGCCTCTATCCCTCTCTCGCTGCCTCTCTCTTTCTCTGCTCCCCGAGATGGTGTAGTTCAGGTCATATCCTGTGTGGTTGGAGGATCACTGGGTTACTGTCTGTTCTGTTGTTCTCACTCATCTGATTATGGAGAGAAAATGTCAACAACTCATTCATAATTTGAACCTTAGACACACAGCCTTTCACAGCGGATTAAAGAACCTATCATCAGTTCCAATAAAGGCCTGTTATATAGTTTTACCGTTGTATCTATCTATGCTCATGGCCAAGAACTGGGAATATCTCAAAGCATACTGCATATTTGTGTGTGTGTGTGCATGCGTTAATGTGTGCTTATGTCTCTGTGTGTCAATTGGGGAAGGGTCCAATTGAGTTATATTGATTGGTATTTGCCCTCCGAACACCTGCTAAAACATGCACGAATGCACACCAGTGAATAGATTATTGAGCTCCAGTGTTTGAACAGCATTAGTAATGCATATGTAGTGTTTAGTGGCCCAGAGGTGCATTCATATGGAGATATCTGCTTTAACAGACCCCAGCTGCCCCGTCTCGCTCTCTCTCGCTCGCTCTCTCTGTCTTTCTCTCTGTGTCTCTCTCTCTGTCTGTCTATCTCTCTCTCTCTGTCTGTCTTTCTATCTATGTCTGTCTATCTGTATATCTGTCTGTCTCTCTCTCTCTCTCTCTCTCTCTCTCTCTCTCTCTGTGTGTCTCTCTCTCTCTCTGTCTCTCTCTCTCTGTGTCTCTCTGTCTCTCTCAATTCAATTCAATTCAATTCAAGGGCTTTATTGGCATGGGAAACATGTGTTAACATTGCCAAAGCAAGTGAGGTAGATAATATATAAAGTGAATATATAAAGTGAAATAAACAATAAAAATTAACAGTAAACATCACACACACAGAAGTTTCAAAACAATAAAGACATTACAAATGTCATATTATCTATATATATATATACAGTGTTTTAACAATGTACAAATGGTAAAGGACACAAGATAAAATAAATAAGCATAAATATGAGTTGTATTTACAATGGTGTGTGTTCTTCACTGGTTGCCCTTTTCTCGTGGCAACAGGTCACAAATATTGCTGCTGTGATGGCACACTGTGGAATTTCACCCAGTAGATATGGGAGTTTTTCAAAATTGGATTTGTTTTCTAATTCTTTGTGGATCTGTGTAATCTGAGGGAAATATGTCTCTCTAATATGGTCATACATTGGGCAGGAGGTTAGGAAGTGCAGCTCAGTTTCCACCTCATTTTGTGGGCAGTGAGCACATAGCCTGTCTTCTCTTGAGAGCCATGTCTGCCTACGGCGGCCTTTCTCAATAGCAAGGCTATGCTCACTGAGTCTGTACATAGTCAAAGCTTTCCTTAATTTTGGGTCAGTCACAGTGGTCAGGTATTCTGCCGCTGTGTACTCTCTGTGTAGGGCCAAATAGCATTCTAGTTTGCTCTGTTTTTTTGTTAATTCTTTCCAATGTGTCAAGTAATTATCTTTTTGTTTTCTCATGATTTGGTTGGGTCTAATTGTGCTGCTGTCCTGGGGCTCTGTAGGGTGTGTTTGTGTTTGTGAACAGAGCCCCAGGACCAGCTTGCTTAGGGGACTCTTCTCCAGGTTCATCTCTCTGTAGGTGATGGCTTTGTTGTGGAAGGTTTGGGAATCGCTTCCTTTTAGGTGGTTATAGAATTTAACGGCTCTTTTCTGGATTTTGATAATTAGTGGGTATCGGCCTAATTCTGCTCTGCATGCATTATTTGGAGTTCTACGTTGTACCCGGAGGATATTTTTGCAGAATTCTGCGTGCAGAGTCTCAATTTGGTGTTTGTCCCATTTTGTGAAGTCTTGGTTGGTGAGCGGACCCCAGACCTCACAACCATAAAGGGCAATGGGCTCTATGACTGATTCAAGTATTTTTAGCCAAATCCTAATTGGTATGTTGAAATTTATGTTCCTTTTGATGGCATAGAATGCCCTTCTTGCCTTGTCTCTCAGATCGTTCACAGCTTTGTGGAAGTTACCTGTGGCGCTGATGTTTAGGCCAAGGTATGTATAGTTTTTTGTGTGCTCTAGGGCAACAGTGTCTAGATGGAATTTGTATTTGTGGTCCTGGTGACTGGACCTTTTTTGGAACACCATTATTTTGGTCTTACTGAGATTTACTGTCAGGGCCCAGGTCTGACAGAATCTGTGCATAAGATCTAGGTGCTGCTGTAGGCCCTCCTTGGTTGGTGACAGAAGCACCAGATCATCAGCAAACAGCAGACATTTGACTTCGGATTCTAGTAGGGTGAGGCCGGGTGCAGCAGACTTTTCTAGTGCCCGCGCCAATTCGTTGATATGTATGTTGAAGAGGGTGGGGCTTAAGCTGCATCCCTGTCTAACCCCACGACCCTGTGTGAAGAAATTTGTCTTGAAATTTGTCTTGTTGTTTGTGTACATGGATTTTATAATGTCGTATGTTTTACCCCCAACACCACTTTCCATCAGTTTGTATAGCAGACCCTCATGCCAAATTGAGTCGAAGGCTTTTTTGAAATCAACAAAGCATGAGAAGACTTTGCCTTTGTTTTGGTTTGTTTGGTGGTCAATTAAGGTGTGCAGGGTGAATACATGGTCTGTTGTACGGTAATTTGGTAAAAAGCGAATTTGACATTTGCTCAGTACATTGTTTTCATTGAGGAAGTGTACGAATCTGCTGTTAATGATAATGCAGAGGATTTTCCCAAGGTTACTGTTGACGCATATTCCACGGTAGTTATTGGGGTCAAATTTGTCTCCACTTTTGTGGATTGGGGTGATCAGTCCTTGGTTCCAAATATTGGGGAAGATGCCAGAGCTAAGGATGATGTTAAAGAGTTTTAGTATAGCCAATTGGAATTTGTTGTCTGTATATTTGATCATTTCATTGAGGATACCATCAACACCACAGGCCTTTTTGGGTTGGAGGGTTTTTATTTTGTCCTGTAACTCATTCAATGTAATTGGCGAATCCAGTGGGTTCTGGTAGTCTTTAATAGATGATTCTAAGATCTGTATTTGATCATGTATTTGTTTTTGCTCTTTATTCTCTGTCTCTCTCTCTCTCTCTGTCTCTCTCTCTCTCTCTCTGTCTCTCTCTCTCCGTCTCTGTCTCTCTCTCTCTCTGTCTCTCTCTCTGTCTCTCTCTGTGTCTCTCTCTCTCTCTCTCTCTGTGTCTCTCTCTCTGTCACTCTCTGTGTCTCTCTCTCTGTCTCTCTGTCTCTCTCTCTCTCTCTGTCTCTCTCTCTCCGTGTCTCTCTCTCTCTGTGTCTCTCTCTCTCTGTGTCTCTCTCTCTGTCTCTCTGTCTCTCTCTCTCTCTGTCTTTCTCTCTGTTTCTCTCAATTCAATTCAATTCAATTTGCTTTATTGGCATGATGCAACAATATATTATGTAACAATTGCCAAAGCTTATTTTGGATTTTTAACCCCTTTTTCTCCCCAATTTCGTAGTATCCAATTGTTGTAGTAGCTACTATCTTGTCTCATCGCTACAACTCCCGTACGGGCTCGGGAGAGACGAAGGTTGAAAGTCATGCGTCCTCTGATACACAACCCAACCAAGGCGCACTGCTTCATAATACAGCGCGCATCCAACCCGGAAGCCAGCTGCACCAATGTGTTGGAGGAAACACCGTGCACCTGGCAACCTTGGTTAGCGCGCACTGCGCCCGGCCCGCCACAGGAGTCGCTGGTGCGCGATGAGACAAGGATTTCCCTACCGGCCAACCTCTCCCTAACCCGGACGACGCTTGGCCCATTGTGCGTCGCCCCACGGGCCTCCCGGTCCCGGCTGGTAACGACAGAGCCTGTTCGTGAACCCAGAGTCTCTGGTGGCACAGCTGGTGCTGCAGTACAGCGCCCTTAACCACTGCGCCACCCGGGAGGCGAGAATCATAATTGTCAACGGGACAACAGTAACAACAATAACCAAGGGTCAAAATGACCATACATTGAACAATGACAATAAGCATACAATAGAGCACATGTGCATGTTGATTGTCTCTCTCTCTCTCTCTGTGTTTGTGTCTCTCTCTCCGTATGTGTGTCTCTCTCTCTCGCCGTGTGTGTGTCTCTCTCTCTCCGTGTGTGTGTGTCTCTCTTTCTCTCTCTCTCCGTGTGTGTCTCTCTCTCCGTGTGTGTGTCTCTCTCTCTCTCTCTCTCTCTCTCTCTCTCTCTGTGTGTGTGTCTATCTCTCTCTCCATGTGTGTGTGTCTCTCTCTGTGTGTGTGTGTGTCTCTCTCTCTCTCTCTCTCTCTCTCTCTCTCCGTGTGTGTGTCTCTCTCTCTCTCTCTCCGTGTGTGTGTCTCTCTCTCTCTGTGTGTCTCTCTCTCTCTCCGTGTGTGTGTCTCTCTCTCTCTCTCTCTCTCTCTCTCTCTCTCTCTCTCTCTCTCTCTCTCCGTGTGTGTGTCTCTCTCTCTCTCTCTCTCTCTCCGTGTGTGTGTGTCTCTCTCTCTCTCTCTCTCTCTCCGTGTGTGTGTCTCTCTCTCTCCGTGTGTGTCTCTCTCTCTCTCTCTCTCTCTCTCTCTCTCTCTCTCGTGTGTGTGTCTCTCTCTCTCGTCACTCTTCTTTTCTCTCTACCCCTTTTCATTTCAATTTAAGGGGCTTTATTGGCATGGAAAACACATGTTTACATTTCCAAAGCAAGTGAAATGGGATGAACAAAAGTGAAATAAACAATAAAACGTGAACAGTAAATATTTGTATTTCACCCAATAGATATGTGAGTTTGTCAAAATTGGATTTTGTTTTGGAATTCTTTGTGGGTAATCTGAGGGAAATACGGTTCTACATTTGGCAGGAGGTTAGGAAGTGCAGCTCAGTTTCACCTCATTGTGTGGGCAGTGTGTACAGGTCTGCCTACAGCGTACCTTTCTCTCCCTCTCTTCTTTTCACTCTCTTTCTCTCTCTCTTCCGTTCTCCCTTCTTTTCACTCTCTTTCTCTCTTTCTCTCCCTCTCTTCCTTTCTCCCTTCCTTTCACTCTCTTTCTCTCGTTCTCTCCCTCTCTTCCTTTCTCCCTTCTTTTCACTCTCTCTCTCTCTCTTCCTTTCTCCCTTCTTTTCACTCTCTTTCTCTCCCTCTCTTCCTTTCACCCTTCTTTTCACTCTCTTTCTCTCCCTCTCTTCCTTTCTCCCTTCTTTTCACTCTCTTTCTCTCCCTCTCTTCCTTCTCCCTTCTTTTCACTCTCTTTCTCTCCCTCTCTTCCTTTCTCCCTTCTTTTCACTCTCTTTCTCTCCCTCTCTTCCTTTCTCCCTTCTTTTCACTCTCTTTCTCTCCCCCTCTTCCTTTCTCCCTTCTTTTCACTCTCTTTCTCTCCCTCTCTTCCTTTCTCCCGTCTTTTCACTCTCTTTCTCTCCCTCTCTTCCTTCTCCCTTCTTTTCACTCTCTTTCTCTCCCTCTCTTCTTTCTCCCTTCTTTTCACTCTCTTTCTCTCCCTCTCTTCCTTCTCCCTTCTTTTCACTCTCTTTCTCTCCCTCTCTTCCTTTCTCCCTTCTTTTCACTCTCTTTCTCTCCCTCTCTTCCTTCTCCCTTCTTTTCACTCTCTTTCTCTCCCTCTCTTCCTTCTCCCTTCTTTTCACTCTCTTTCTCTCCCTCTCTTCCTTTCTCCCTTCTTTTCACTCTCTTTCTCTCCCTCTCTTCCTTTCTCCCTTCTTTTCACTCTCTTTCTCTCCCTCTCTTCCTTTCTCCCTTATTTTCACTCTCTTTCTCTCCCTCTCTTCCTTTCTCCCTTCTTTTCACTCTCTTTCTCTCTCTCTCTTCCTTTCTCCCTTCTTTTCACTCTCTCTCTCTCTCTTCCTTTCTCCCTTCTTTTCACTCTCTCTCTCTCTCTTCCTTTCTCCCTTCTTTTCACTCTCTTTCTCTCCCTCTCTTCCTTTCTCCCTTCTTTTCACCCTCTTTCTCTCCCTCTCTTCCTTCTCCCTTCTTTTCACTCTCTTTCTCTCACTCTTGTTTTCTCTCTCTCTCTTGCCTGCTCTAGTCTTAACAAAGCTCTCCCTCCCTCCCTCCCTCCCTCCCTCCCTCCCTCCCTCCCTCCCTCCCTCCCTCCCTCCCTCCCTCCCTACTGAGCTGCTCTCCATCCCATCACAACATCCATCTATTAGGATTGTCTGTTTCTGCAGTCAGAGCAGATATGAGAGGAAGAGATGAAGGCGATGATACTGGTGATTGGAGCTCATTGTCTGGCTGCCAGTGGAGGTGTGCGTGACTCTTATCATATGTCAGAGAGCGAATGTGTGTGTCAGTAATGATATGCATGCTCTGGGCTCTGGTTTGATCAGAACTGTCTGAGGTGTTGTCTGCACACCTTTGTCTGAGGAGAAGAGAGGAGGGAGGGAGATAGAGAGGGGGGAGACTGCTCTTTTCTCTGACAGTGGCACAGTGGGAGGCAGCTCTGATCATGCTTTGTTAGAGGTGTGTGTGAGCACGAACATTGTTAGAAACATCTCACATTGTTAAAAACGTAGTGAGCCTAATGCAGGTGCTGTCTGACCAGCCATACACACACACACTGTCTGTCTCTGTGCTGAACAAAGTCTGAGAGGAGTGACTCTCCCCGCTCTCTACACAGACGTCAGCTGAAACAAAGTCTGAGAGGAGTGACTCTCCCTGCTCTCTACACAGACGTCAGCTGAAACAAAGTCTGAGAGGAGTGACTCTCCCTGCTCTCTACACAGACATCAGCAGGAACAAAGTCTGAGAGGAGTGACTCTCCTCGCTCTCTACACAGACGTCAGCTGAAACAAAGTCTGAGAGGAGTGACTCTCCTCGCTCTCTACACAGACGTCAGCTGAAACAAAGTCTGAGAGGAGTGACTCTCCTCGCTCTCTACACAGACGTCAGCTGAAACAAAGTCTGAGAGGAGTGACTCTCCTCGCTCTCTACACAGACGTCAGCTGAAACAAAGTCTGAGAGGAGTGACTCTCCCCGCTCTCTACACAGACGTCAGCTGAAACAAAGTCTGAGAGGAGTGACTCTCCTCGCTCTCTACACAGACGTCAGCAGCAACAAAGTCTGAGAGGAGTGACTCTTCCCGCTCTCTACACAGACGTCAGCTGAAACAAAGTCTGAGAGGAGTGACTCTCCTCGCTCTCTACACAGACGTCAGCTGAAACAAAGTCTGAGAGGAGTGACTCTCCTCGCTCTCTACACAGACGTCAGCTGAAACAAAGTCTGAGAGGAGTGACTCTCCTCGCTCTCTACACAGACGTCAGCAGGAACAAAGTCTGAGAGGAGTGACTCTCCCCGCTCTCTACACAGACGTCAGATGAAACAAAGTCTGAGAGGAGTGACTCTCCTCGCTCTCTACACAGACGTCAGCTGAAACAAAGTCTGAGAGGAGTGACTCTCCTCGCTCTCTACACAGACGTCAGCTGAAACAAAGTCTGAGAGGAGTGACTCTCCTTGCTCTCTACACAGACGTCAGCTGAAACAAAGTCTGAGAGGAGTGACTCTCCTCGCTCTCTACACAGACGTCAGCAGGAACAAAGTCTGAGAGGAGTGACTCTCCCCGCTCTCTACACAGACGTCAGCAGGAACAAAGTCTGAGAGGAGTGACTCTCCTCGCTCTCTACACAGACGTCAGCTGAAACAAAGTCTGAGAGGAGTGACTCTCCCCGCTCTCTACACAGACGTCAGCTGAAACAAAGTCTGAGAGGAGTGACTCTCCCCGCTCTCTACACAGACGTCAGCAGGAACAAAGTCTGAGAGGAGTGACTCTCCTCGCTCTCTACACAGACGTCAGCAGGAACAAAGTCTGAGAGGAGTGACTCTCCTCGCTCTCTACACAGACGTCAGCAGGAACAAATGTAAAGAGGAAAAGCATGGGCGTCGAAGCGTCAGTCTTTCCCGGTTCTTTTCCGTACGTACGCCCACACTCAGTCGCACAAACACACGCAGAAGCGTAATCAGTGGTGTAAAGTGCTTAAGTTGTACTTCAAAGTATTTTTCCTTAAGTCGTTTTTTGGGGTATCTTTACTATTGTAAAGTAAATACTGTGTTTGTAAATTATGTCTGGGTGTTGGAGTGTGCCCATCTGTTGATAAAGAAAACAATTTAAACAGAAAATCTTGCCTTTTGGTTCTCTTAATATCAGGAATTTGATACATAGCTTTTACTTTGTACTTTTGACAACTGAGTACTTTTTCCACCACTGAGCATAAGTTGGTTTTAGTTACACAGTCATGGCTCAATGCAATCAAACCCGCAGTGCATCGTTCTCAGAGAGCTTCCAGTAGTTCTGTTTGTATGGGTGCAAGTTTGTGTGTCATGCAAACATGCAGCCATTTCCAGTATCTGAGCAGCAGTACTCCCACACAGGCATAGCCCTAACTACACATACTGCAAATCAATACCACACATACACAAACACACACACCGACGCAATTGATCTTCCCCGTCTCACCCACCTAGGCAATTATCTCCCTAATTATTCAGAATCCATTTTAAGTTCTGTACCAGCCATCAGCCAAGATACCAGATGGGTGGAGTGGCTGTTTAGGTGTGTTTACGCACACACACATTCAGTCTGATCTACACATCATGGCATGTAGATCTGGCTGAGAAAGCAAATTTCACACAGTAACTTCTAGGTACTTTATATGACAGGCTGACCGAGTAGCCAAGCAGCAGGGTGTTTGTGTGTAAGAGACACAATTCTACCACACATACACCCTGCTGCTTGGCCACTCTGTCAGCCTGTCATATTTAAAGAGCCATTAAAGGTGCTCCCAAGACCCTGGCTCATATTAATGATGTCACTGTGCACTGCGGCTCATATTAATGATGTAAAAGCAACCATGAATTAATCTCTGTGTGTGTGTGTGTGTGTGTGTGTGTGTTTGTGTGTGTGTGTGTGTGTGCGCCCGTGCGTGGAGGCGAGGGGGGCAGGGATACATCTGTAACATGGCACGGCCTTGATGCACAGTTCTGTATGAATGGATGGAGGGATGGGGGAAGATGGGAAGAACGGGAGGAGGAGAGGTGTGTCTCTGTCATCTTTGTCTCCAGTGTTTTTCCTCTCACGCTACACTGTGCCATGAGTTCTCACAGTGCAGTATACAAAGACAGGATTAGGCCCCGAACATTGTTCCAACCGGGACTACAGCTGGCAGAGGGAGGTTCTGAGGAGAGGGAGAGGAGAGAGGGAGAAGAAGAGAGGTCAGGTTACCATGTGGCCGGAGAGGAAGGGGGTCTGTGTGTTGCATTGCTGACTCCAGTGTTACGCCTCTTCAAGGCTGCAGTGTGTTTATTAGTGTGAGCTAACAGTATTTAGAATGATTTTATACCCTGACCAATGAGGACAAGGTTAGAGAGGGGCTTTTTGAAAATGGTTTAAAAGCTGGACTTATCTCTCTTCCTCTCCTACTCTCCCATTAACTATCTCATACTCTCTCATTAACTCCCTCATTAACTCTCTCCTACTCTCTGATTACCTCTCTCATTAACTCTCATTAACTCTCTCATTAACTCTCTCATTAACTCTCTCCTACACTCTCATTAACTCTCTCATTAATTATCTTCCTCATTAACTCTCTCATTAACTCTCTCATTAACTCTCTCATTAACTCTCTCCTACTCTCTCATTAACTCTCTCATTAACCCCCTCATTAACTCTCTCATTAACTCTCTCCTACTCTCTCATTAACTCTCTCCTACTCTCTCATTAACTCTCTCGTTAACTCTCTCCTACTCCCTCATTAACTCTCTCATTAACTCTCTCCTACTCTCTCATTAACTTTCTCATTAACTCTCTCATTAACTCTCTCCTACTCTCTCATTAACTCCCTCATTAACTCTCTCATTAACTCTCTCCTACTCTCTCATTAACTCTCTCATTAACTCCCTCATTAACTCTCTCCTACTCTCTCATTACCTCTCTCATTAACTCTCATTAACTCTCTCATTAACTCTCTCCTACTCTTTCATTAACTCTCTCCTACGCTCTCATTAACTCTCTCATTAACTTCCTCATTAACTCTCTCATTAACTCTCTCATTAACTCTCTCCTACTCTCTCATTAACTCTCTCATTAACCCCCTCATTAACTCTCTCATTAACTCTCTCCTACTCTCTCATTAACTCTCTCCTACTCTCTCATTAACTCTCTCGTTAACTCTCTCCTACTCTCTCATTAACTCTCTCATTAACCCCCTCATTAACTCTCTCATTAACTCTCTCCTACTCTCTCATTAACTCTCTCCTACTCTCTCATTAACTCTCTCGTTAACTCTCTCCTACTCCCTCATTAACTCTCTCATTAACTCTCTCCTACTCTCTCATTAACTTTCTCATTAACTCTCTCATTAACTCTCTCCTACTCTCTCATTAACTCCCTCACTAACTCTCTCCTACTCTCTCATTAACTCTCTCATTAACGCCCTCATTAACTTTCTCATTAACTCTCTCATTAACTCCCTCATTAACTATCGCATTAACTCTTTCCTACTCTCTCATGAACTCTCTCCTACTCTCTCATGAACTCTCTACTACTCTCTCATTAACTCCCTCCTACTCTCCTTCATTCTCTCTCTCATTAACTCTCTCCTACTCTCTCATTAACTCCCTCCTTCTCTCCCTCATTAACTCTCTCATTAACTCTCTCCTACTCTCTCATTAACTTTCTCATTAACTCTCTCATTAACTCTCTCCTACTCTCTCATTAACTCCCTCACTAACTCTCTCCTACTCTCTCATTAACTCTCTCATTAACGCCCTCATTAACTCTCTCATTAACTCTCTCATTAACTCCCTCATTAACTATCACATTAACTCTTTCCTACTCTCTCATAAACTCTCTCCTACTCTCTCATGAACTCTCTACTACTCTCTCATTAACTCCCTCCTACTCTCCTTCATTCTCTCTCTCATTAACTCTCTCCTACTCTCTCATTAACCCCCTCCTTCTCTCCCTCATTCTCTCTCTCATTAACTCTCTCCTACGCTCTCATTAACACTCTCCTACTCTCTCATTAACGCCCTTATTCTCTCTCTCATTAAATCTCTACTACTCTCTCATTAACTCTCTCATTAACTCTCTCCTACTCTCTCATTAACTCTTTCATTAACTCTCTCCTACTCTCTCATTAACTCCCTCATTCTCTCTCTCATTCTCTCTTTCATTAACTCTCTCCTACTCTCTCAATAACTCTCTCATTCTCTCTCTCATTAACTCTCTCATGAACTCTCTCATACTCTCTCATTAACTCTCTCATTCTCTCTCTCATTAACTCTCTCATGAACTCTCTCCTACTCTCTCATTAACTCTCTCATTCTCTCTCATTAACTCTCTCATTAATCTCTCCTACTCTCTCATTAACTCTCTTATTCTCTGTCATTAACTCTCTCCTATTCTCTCATTAACTCTCTCCTACTCTCTCATTAACTCTCGACTACTCTCTCATTAACTCTCTCATTAACTCTCTCCTACTTTCTCATTACCTCTCACATTAACTCCTTCATTAACTCTCTCAATAACTCTCTCCTACTCTCTCATTAACTCTCTCATTAACTCTCTCCTACTCTCTCATTAACTCTCTCCTACGCTCTCATTAACTATCTCATTAACTCCCTCATTAACTCTCTCATTAACTCTCTCATTAACTCTCTCCTACTCTCTCATTAACTCTCTCATTAACTCTCTCATTAACCCCCTCATTAACTCTCTCATTAACTCTCTCATTAACTCTCTCATTAACTCTCTCCTACTCCCTCATTAACTCGCTAATTAATTATCTCAATAACTCTCTCCTACTCTCTCATTAACTCTCTCATTAACTATCTCATTAACTCTCTCCTACTCTCTCATTAACTCTCTCCTACTCTCTCATTAACTCCCTCCTACTCTCCCTCATTCTCTCTCTCATTAACTCTCTCCTACTCTCTCATTAACTCCCTCCTTCTCTCCCTCATTCTCTCTCTCATTAACTCTCTCCTACTCTCTCATTAACACACTCCTACTCTCTCATTAACGCCCTTATTCTCTCTCTCATTAACTCTCTCCTACTCTCTCATTAACACACTCCTGCTCTCTCATTAACGCCCTTATTTTCTCTCTCATTAACTCTCTCCTACTCTCTCATTAACTCTCTCCTACTCTCCCTCATTATCTCTCTCATTAACTCCCTCATTCTCTCCCTCATTCTCTCTCATTAACTTTTTCATTCTCTCTCTCCTACTCTCTCATTAAGTCTCTCATTCTCTCTCTCAGTAACTCTCTCCTACTCTCTCATTAACTCCCTCATTCTCTCTCTCATTAACTCTCTCATTAACTCTCTCATTAACTCTCTCATACTCTCTCATTAACTCTCTCATTCTCTCTCATAAACTCTCTCCTACTCTCTCATTAACTCTCTCATTCTCTCTCATTAACTCTCTCATTTACTCTCTCCTACTCTCTCATTAACTCTCTCATTCTCTCTCATTAACTCTCTCATTCTGTCTCATTAACTCTCTCCTACTCTCTCATTAACTCTCTCATTCTCTCTTTCCTACTCTCTCATTAACTCTCTCATTCTCTCTCTCCTACTCTCTCACTTTCTCCCTCATTCTCTCTCTCATTAACTCTCTCCTACTCTCTCATTAACTCCCTCATTCTCTCTCTCATTAACTCTCTCCTACTCTCTCATTAACTCCCTCATTCTCTTCCTCATTCTCTCTCTCATTAACTCTCTCCTACTCTCTCATTAACACACTCCTGCTCTCTCATTAACGCCCTTATTATCTCTCTCATTAACTCTCTCCTACTCTCTCATTAACTCTCTCCTACTCTCCCTCATTCTCTCTCTCATTAACTCCCTCATTCTCTCCCTCATTCTCTCTCATTAAGTCTCTCATTCTCTCTCTCATTAACTCTCTCCTACTCTCTCATTAACTCCCTCATTCTCTCTCTCATTAACTCTCTCATACTCTCTCATTAACTCTCTCATTCTCTCTCATAAACTCTCTCCTACTCTCTCATTAACTCTCTCAATCTCTCTCATTAACTCTCTCATTAACTCTCTCCTACTCTCTCATTAACTCTCTCATTCTCTCTCATTAACTCTCTCATTCTGTCTCATTAACTCTTTCCTACTCTCTCATGAACTCTCTCATTCTCTCTTTCCTACTCTCTCATTAACTCTCTCATTCTCTCTCTCCTACTCTCTCATTTTCTCCCATATTCTCTCTCTCATTAACTCTCCCCTACTCTCTCATTAACTCCCTCATTCTCTTCCTCATTCTCTTTCTCATTAACTCTTTCCTACTCTCTCATTAACTCCCTCATTCTCTCCCTCATTCTCTCTCCTACTCTCTCATTAACTCTCTCCTTAACTCTCTCCTACTCTCTGTCATTAACTGTCTCCTACTCTCTCATTAACTCTCTCATTAACTCTCTCCTACTCTCTCATTAACTCCCTCATTTTCTCCCTCATTCTCTCTCTCATTAACTCTCTCATTCTCTCTCTCATTAACTCTCTCCTAATCTCTCATTAACTCAATCATTAAGTCCCTCATTATCTCTCGCTTTCTGTCTCCCTCACTTTATTGGCATGGGAAACATATCTTTACATTGCCAAAGCAAGTGAAATAGATAATAAACTAAAGTGAAATAAGCAACAAAAAATGAACAGTAAACATTACACTCACAAAAGTTCCAAAAGAATAAAGACATTACATATTATGTCTATACACAGTTCTGGATCTCTCTCTCTCTCTCTCTCTCTCTCTCTCTCTCTCTCTCTCTCTCTCTCTCTCTCTGTCTCTCTCTCTCTCTCTCTCTCTCTCTCTCTCTCTCTCTCTCTCTCTCTCTCTCTCTCTCCCGCCCTCCATGCCCCTAGGCCAGTAGGGGAGCTCTGTGTATGCACAGGCAGTGTTTTTGTGTGAGGTGTGTGTGTGACTTTTAAATGAGGCTTCTCCCATCCAGATGAGTGTCTCTGTCTCACTGGGATTAGCATACTGTTTGTAACAGGCCAGGAGAGTGTGTCCTGCAGTCTGAGACTAATGACGTTCTTACCCACTATTTGTCTTGAGACAAGGCAATGCTTGTGGCAATATTCCTCTGGGTCATACACACACACACACGGGTCATACACACACACACACACACGCACACACACACACACACACACACACACACACACACACACACACACACACACACACACACACACACACACACACACACACACACTTGTGCTGATCATGTGAATGAGGACCTCTTAGATGCTGAGGGGACAGTTGTATTCGTACTGTGTGTGTGTGGGTGTGTGTGTGTCCGTGCTGTGTGAGTGGGTGTGTGTCTGTGCTGGGTGTGGGTGCGTTTGTGTCCGTGCTGTGTGAGTGGGTGTGTGTCTGTGCTGGGTGTGGGTGCGTGTGTGTGTTCGTGCTGTGTGAGTGGGTGTGTGTCTGTGCTGGGTGTGGGTGCGTGTGTGTGTGTCTGTGCTGTGTGAGTGGGTGTGTGTCTGTGCTGGGTGTGGGTGCGTGTGTGTCCGTGCTGTGTGAGTGGGTGTGGGTGAATGTGTGTGTGCCCATGCTGTGTGTGGGTGACAGCTGTGTACATGCTGATGGTTCTTCATTGAGATGCATTGAAAATGTTGGGCGTGTATGTCTGACCCCCTCATTAGATCCCCCTTCACAGATGAATGGCAAGGGGTGCATGTGTGGTGTGTTTGACGAGAAGTGTTAATACATTTAAACAGTCAGGTGATATAATCTACGTAAGTGACAGCTTCAGAGAGAAGACACATTTTAAGGCAATTATCTCAACTGACCTGTATTAGATAACACTCCTTGTGTAAACTCTGTGTAAAATTTTAGCTCAACTTTGATATTTTACCTCATCCCAATTTCAAGAAGGGAAATGTGCAAACACACCTTGTTCTGTGAATGTTTGTTTTGTTTGTTTTGATTTTACGAGAGAACAATTTCGCTCATTGTATCTGTGTGTTATGTTTAAGTTATTATTCATGTCACAGAGCTCTACAGAGACAAACCGGCGCCAAAAATATTAGTGCAAACAGATTTGGACAAACAGAGATGGATACACTCACTGTCTCATTCACACACTCTGTCACAGTCGCACAGACACACACACACACAGTGTTTATACAGTTAGTCTGCAGTGGAAAGCTGTTGGTTCACACAGTGTTTATACAGTAAGTCTGCAGTAGAAAGTTGTTGGTTCACACGGTGTTTATACAGTAAGTCTGCAGTAGGAAGCTGTTGGTTCACACGGTGTTTATACAGTAAGTCTGCAGTAGAAAGCTGTTGGTTCACACAGTGTTTATACAGTAAGTCTGCAGTAGAAAGCTGTTGGTTCACACGGTGTTTATACAGTAAGTCTGCAGTAGGAAGCTGTTGGTTCACACGGTGTTTATACAGTAAGTCTGCAGTAGGAAGCTGTTGGTTCACACGGTGTTTATACAGTAAGTCTGCAGTAGGAAGTTGTTGGTTCACACGGTGTTTATTCAGTAAGTCTGCAGTAGGATGCTGTTGGTTCACACGGTGTTTATACAGTAAGTCTGCAGTGGAAAGCTGTTGGTTCACACGGTGTTTATACAGTAAGTCTGCAGTAGGAAGCTGTTGGTTCACACAGTGTTTATACAGTACGTCTGCAGTAGAAAGCTGTTGGTTCACACAGTGTTTATACAGTAAGTCTGCAGTAGGAAGCTGTTGGTTCACACGGTGTTTATACAGTAAGTCTGCAGTAGGAAGCTGTTGGTTCACACGGTGTTTATACAGTAAGTCTGCAGTAGGAAGCTGTTGGTTCACACAATGTTTATACAGTAAGTCTGCAGTAGGAAGCTGTTGGTTCACACAGTGTTTATACAGTAAGTCTGCAGTAGGAAGCTGTTGGTTCACAGTGTTTATACAGTAAGTCAGCAGTAGGAAGCTGTTGGTTCTAGTGGGTTGTCTCTAGCCCCAAATGGGTTTTCGGTCTGTACCGAGAAGTGCTCCTCCTCACTCTGCCACCCCTCCCTGGTCTCTGTGCCATCTCTCCTTGCCTCCCCTCTCCATGGCTTGGCTTATGTCTGGGTGCTGCCATACTGTTCGGCCGCATCTGTAAGTGTGTGTGTGTGTGTGTGTGTGTGTGTGTGTGTGTGTGTGTACACGTTTTCCTATACCAAAAGTACTCACAAGTATAGGAAGTGAGGACATTTTCCGGTCCTCACTTGTAAAAAGTATATTTTAGGCTTAAGGTTAGGGTTATGAGTTAGGGAAAATAGGTTTTTGAATGGGAATCAATTGAAGGTCCCCGAAAAGTCCTCACAAATGTGTGTGTGCACACCTGTGTGATATAATCAATGTTGTACGCATTTAGCAGAGAATATGAATTTAAAACATGGATTATACATTCAGATGTTCTCTACACTAGAACATAGAGATGCATATTATAGAGACAGAGCCTTCAGAAAGTATTCACACCCTTGACTTCTTCCATATTTTGTTGCATTACAGCCTGAATTTAAAATGGGTTCATTTAGATGTTTTTGTCATCTGCCTACACACAATACCCCCTAATGCCAAAGTGGAATTGTAATTTTCGAAATGTTTCAAATGAATTAAAAATGTAAAGCTGAAATACCTAGAGTCAATAAGTATTCAACCCCTTTGTTACTGCAAGCCTAATAAGTTCAGGAGTACAAATGTGCTTAACAAGTCACATTATAAGTTGCATGGACTCACACTATGTGCAATAGTGTTTAACATGATTTTTTTTATGAATACCTCATTGCTGTACCCCACACATACAATTATCTGTAAGGTCCCTCAGACGAGCAGTGAATTTCAAACAGATTCAACCACGAATACCAGGGAGATTTTCCAATGCCTCGCAAAGAAGGGCACCTATTGGTAGATGGAGATTTTTTTTTAAAGCAGACATTGAATATCCCTTTGAGCATGGTGAAGTTATTAATTACACTTTGGATGTGTATCAATACACCCAGTCACGACAAAGATACAGGCGTCCTTCCTAACTCAGTTGCCGGAGAGGAAGGAAACAGCTCAGGGATTACACCATGAGGTCAATGGTGACTTTATAAACAGTTAGAGTTTAATGGCTGTGATAGGAGAAAACTTAGGATGGATCAACATTGTAGTTACTCCACAATACTAACCTAATTGACAGAGGGAAAAGGAGGAAGTCTGTACATGTAAGAGGTGCATATCTGGTGGCAGGGAAGTCAGACGCAGGAGAGCAGAACTAGGTAATAGCCGGAGCAGTTTAATACCAAAACCAACGGCATTAAGAACATAACAACTTGGGTACAAAACCCGACGCGCACCAGTCAACATGTGCACAAGCACTTACAAACAAACAATACCACACAAAGACATGGAGGGAATAGAGGGTTAAATACACAACACGTAATGAGGGAATGAAAACCAGGTGTGGGACGACAAAACAAATGGAAAATGGATCGGGCGATGGATAGAAGACCGGGGACGTCGACCGCCGAACACCTGAACAAGGAGAGGAACCAACTTCGGCAGAAGTCGTGACAGTACAGAATAAAAATATTCCAAAACATGGATCCTGTTTGCAACAAGGCAATAAAGTAATACTGCAAAAATGTGTCAAAGCAATAAACTTTTGGTCCTGAATAGAAGTGTTACGTTTGGGTCAAATCCAAGACAACGCATTACTGAGTACCACTCGCCATATTTTCAAACATAGTGGTGGCTGCATCATGTTATGGGTATGCTTAGAATTGTTAAGGACTGGGGAGTTTTTCAGGATAAAAAGAAACTGAATGGAGCTATTCACAGGTAAAATCCTAGAGGAAAACCTGGTTCAGTCTGCTTTCCACCAGACACTGGGAGATTTACCTTTCAGCAGGTGGATAACCTAAAACACAAGTCCAAATCGTCACTGGAGTTGCTTAACAAGAAGACAGTGAATGTTCCTGAGTGGCCGAGTTACAGTTTTGACTTAAATCTACAACAAGACCTGAAAATGGCTGTTTAGCAATGATCAACAACCAAGAGCTTGAAGAATTTAAAAAGAATAATGGGCAAAAGTTGTACGACGCCCGCCACGGTAATGACGGGGAGTTGGCTCAGGTCTCCAACCTGACTCGGCCACACTCCCGTGTGCCCCCCCCAAAAATTTTTTTGGGGGGGGCTGCCTCTCGGGCTTCCTTGCCAGCCGTGTTCGTCTCACCGACTCCATCCTCCAGGTATCCCTCTTCGCATTGCTCCATAGAATCCCAGGCGGGCTCTGGCACTCTCCCTGGGTTGACCGAACACCTCTCTACCTCCTCCCAGGTTGTCTCATACCCCTGGCCACGCTGCTCCTCCTTACCACGCTGCTTCTCCTTACCACACTGCGTGGTCCTTTGGTGGTGGGAAGTTCTGTCACAGCTGTTGAAGGAGGAGGACCAAGGTGCAGCATGGTGAGCGTACATTTTATTTTTTTATAAAAATGACTCAGAAAAAAACAATAAACACTACAAAACAAACCGTGAAGCTAAAGGCTATGTGCCCTAAACAAAGTCAACTTCCCACAAAACACAGGAGGAAAAAAGAGCTACCTAAGTATGGTTCCCAATCAGAGACAACGATAAACAGCTGTCCCTGATTGAGAACCATACCCGGCCAAAACATAGAAATAGAAAAACCTAGAAACACAAAACATAGAATGCCCACCCCAACTCACGCCTTGACCAAACCAAAATAGAGACATAAAAAGGATCTCTAAGGTCAGGGCGTGACAACTGTGTAGAGAAGCTCAGTGACATAAGCTACTCCTCATCTGACAGAATACTAGAGAGGGAGAGAGATAAGGAGAGGGAGTTGAGTGTAGTGAGAGAGAGATAAGGAGAGGGAGTTAGAGAGAGAGATAAGGAGAGGGAGTGAGAGATAAGGAGAGGGAGTTGGGTGTAGTGAGAGAGAGAGAGAGATAAGGAGAGGGAGTTGGGTGTAGTGATAGAGAGAGAGAGAGATAAGGAGAGGGAGTTGGGTGTAGTGATAGAGAGAGAGATAAGGAGAGGGAGATTGGTGTAGTGAAAGATAAGGTGAAGGAGTTGGCTGTAGTGCGCTAGAGAGAGATAAGGAGAGGGAGTTAGAGAGAGAGCCAAGGAGAGGGAGAGAGATGTTGTTGAGTATCACTCCTGGGAGCCTAAATGCTTCCTCATCAGTAAACAGTGAATAATTCACACACACACAGACAGACAGACAGACAGACAGACAGACAGACAGACAGAGAGGCAGGAAAAGGATATTCATGTCACAGACCTTCCATTTTTACAGCAGACAGCCAAGTCCTGAGCGGACACTTTCATTATTCACTACTCTATGAACTCTCAGAGACCCTCTAGTATGTGTGTGTTTGTGTGTGTGTCTGATAGAAAGAGGGTGAACCGGAGGACAGGGTGAGGCAGCACGCAATGCTCCCCTAAAACTGACCCTAAGACACACACACAGCTCTCTGCTAGGAGGAAATGGATTGAGCAGACTTCTGTCTGAACCAGTTCTGACCCAGATACACACACCATCTCATGGGAACCAAGACAGCAGAGAAGTATAGCCTCTCACTTCAACGCTCTTAGTTATTTCCTGTAACACATAGGTTTTGCAAATTCGTAACATATAATACAAATTGTAATTTGTAACATATCATACGAAATGGGTGATGGACATCCACAAATTAACATATCATACTAAATGCAGTGACTCAGATTTACATACAGAATAATATGAAATGCCCTGAGACCAGGTTGAATGGTAATAGCACTTAGTTTTAAATTATTTTGTTTTAAGCCTCCCCCAAATCATAGCCCTAACCTTAACCACTTAGAATGAATACATAAACTTAACCCTTTGAGTTGTTTCTGTTTTAACCCTGTAACCACGCAGAAGGAATGTGTCAAAAACATACATTCATCTACATAACGTCGAATTTCGAAGGGAAACTATGAGATCTTGTTGCTAGATCAGGAGCTACAGGAGATTGGCCTTGGAGAGAAGTTGAACTAAAATAACGTGGTTCTTGACAGACAAAATCTCTGCTGAGTTATATTGACATTATAAGCCCTGAACCCTGACCCAGCCTACACAGTACTGTATCTATGGTGATTGCTGATGTCATAAATATGATAGAGGATACAGAGGGTGTAGCAGATTCAGCAGTTTGTTCACACACACACACACACACACACACACACACACACACACACACACACACACACACACACACACACACATACACACACACACACACACACACACACACACACACACACACACAGAGCGTGTCCTGCAGACTACGCAAGCTGAATAACTGCACTATATTTTGTGTTTCATAACATCAGCCAATACTCTATTATTATGCTAATGCTATTACAGAGAGAGCCGATGCTTGGCTTTTATGTTCTGAATGAAACACAATGAGTAAGTGGAATAATAATAACCATATTAATATTGAACAATCCATAAACACTGTTTACCAAACAGCTTACATTGCACTCCTCTCTCAATGTTTGAACACAGTATTCTTTAGCATTGACATGGAACAGCCAGACACAGAAATATGATTAAGGCTCACTGATATAGGAAACGGGTTTTGTCCCATTGTTTTTGTGGTGAATCCTTGTATGTATGTGTGTGTGTGATGAATAATGGCTGGGGGAGAGAACTCTCTCTCTTTCTCTCTCTCTCTCTCTCTCTGTATGTGTGTGTGTGTGTGTGTGTGTGTGTGTGTGTGTGTGTGTGTGTGTGTGTGTGTGTGTGTGTGTGTGTGTGTGTGTGTGTGTGTGTGTGTGTGTGATACAGTAAGCGATGGCTGGGGCAGTGATCTCTGCCCTAGTGTTCCTTTAGATCAGACACAGCTCAGGACACCTGTCTTCCCCGCAGGACCCTCTCATGAGAGAGAGAACGATATCATATCCGCCATCGATAAACGACAGTACTGTGTAGCCGTCTTCATCTTCATAGAAATACTGGTGTACAAAAAGAGCAGAAAAACAAATATAGGGATGAGGTAGGTAGTTTGATGGACTATTTACAGCTGGCCTGTGTACAGCTGCAGCGATTGGCAAGCTGCTCTGACATCTGATGCTTAAAGTTAGTGATGGAGATATGTCTCTAACTTCAGCGATTTTTGCAATTCGTTCCAGTCACTGGCAGCAGAGAACTGGAAGGAAAGGCGGCCAAATGAGGTGTTGGCTTTGGGGATGATCAGTGAGATATACCTGCTGCAACGTGTGTTGTTATCGTGACCAGTGAACTGAGATAAGGTGTAGCTTTACCTAGCATAGACTTATAGATGACCTGGAGCCAGTGGGTCTGGCGACGAATATGTATCGAATCTGCCTACTAGAGCATACAGGTCGCAGTGGTGTGTGGAATAAGGTGATTTGGCACAGTGATAGACTGCATCCAGTTTGCTGAGTAGAGTGTTGGAAGCTATTTTGTAGATGACATCGCCAAAGTCGAGAATCGGTAGGATAGTCAGTTTTACTAGGGTAAGTTTGGCGGCGTGAGTGAAGGAGGCTTTGTTGCGAAATTGGAAGCCGATTCTAGATTTGATTTTTGATTGGAGATGTTTAATGAGTCTGTAAGGAGAGTTTACAGTCTAGCCAGACACCTAGGTATTTATTGTTGTCCACATATTCTAGGTCGGAACCGTCCAGGGTGGTGATGCTAGTCGGGCGGGCGGGTGCGGGCAGCGAACGGTTGAAAAGCATGCATTTGGTTTTACTAGCGTTTAAGAGCAGTTGGAGGCCACGGAAGGAGTGTCTGCCGATAAGAATACGGTGATTGACAGAGTCGAAAGCCTTGGCCAGGTCGATGAAGACGGCTGCACTGTACTTTTATCGATGGCGGTTATGCTATCGTTTAGCACCTTGAGCATGGCCAGCCGTTGAGAAATGCTTATTGAAATTTTCGATTAGCATCAATTTATCAGTGGTGACAGAGTTACCTAGCCTCAGTGCAGTGGGCAGCTGGGAGGAGGTGCTCTTGTTCTCCATGGACTTTACAGTGTCCCAAAACTTTTTGGAGTTAGAGCTACAGGATGCGAATTTCTGCTTGAAAAAGCTAGCCTTTGCTTTCCTGACTGACTGCGTGTATTGGTTCCTGACTTCCCTGAACAGATGCATATCGTGGGGACTATTCGATGCTATTGCAGTCCGCCACAGGATGTTTTTGTGCTGGTCAAGGGCAGTCAGGTCTGGAGTGAACCAAGGGCTATATCTGTTCTTAGTTCTGCATCTTTTGAACGGGGTATGCTTATCTAAGGAAATTACTTTTAAAGAATGACCAGGCATCCTTGACTGACGGGATGAGGTCAATATCCTTCCAGGATACCCGGGCCAGGTCGATTAGAAAGGCCTGCTCGCAGAAGTGATTTAGGGAGCGTTTGACAGTGATGAGGGGTGGGCGTTTGACCGCGGACCCATAGCGGAAACAGGCAATGAGGCAGTGATCCTGATTGAAAACAGGATCACTGCCTATTTGGAGGGCAAGTTGGTCAGGATAATGTCTATGAGGGTGCCCATGTTAACGGATTTAGGGTTGTACCTAGTGGGTTCCTTGATGATTTGTGTGAGATTGAGGGCATCTAGCTTAGATTGTAGGACTGCCAGGGTGTTAAGCATATCCCAGTTTAGGTCACCTAACAGAACGAACTCTGAAGATAGATTGGGGGCGATCAATTCATAAATGGTGTCCAGGGCACAGCTGGGAGCGGAGGGGGGGGGGGGGGGGGGGCTGCGAGATAGCAGGCTGCAACAGTGAGAGACTTATTTTTGGAGGGGTTCATTTTTAAAATTAGAAGTTCAAACTGTTTGGGTATAGACCTGGAAAGTATGACAGAACTTTGCAGGCTATCTCTGCAGTAGATTGCAACTCCTCGCCCTTTGGCAGTTCTATCTTTTTTTATTTTTATATATATATATTTTTTATTTTACCCCTTTTTCTCCCCAATTTCGTAGTATCCAATTGTTTTAGTAGCTACTATCTTGTCTCATTACTACAACTCCCGTACGGGCTCGGGAGAGACGAAGGTTGAAAGTCATGCGTCCTCCGATACACAACCCAACCAAGCCGCACTGCTTCTTAACACAGCACCATCCAACCCGGAAGCCAGCCGCACCAATGTGTCGGAGGAAACACAGTGCACCTGGCAACCTTGGTTAGCACGCACTGCGCCCGGCCCGCCACAGGAGTCGCTGGTGCGCGATGAGACAAGGATTTCCCTACCGGCCAAACCCTCCCTAACCCGGACAACGCTAAGCCAATTGTGCGTCGCCCCACGGACCTCCCGGCCGCGGCCGGTTACGACAGAGCCTGGGCGCAAACCCAGAGTCTCTGGTGGCACAGCTGGCGCTGCAGTACAGCGCCCTTAACCACTGCGCCACCCGGGAGTCCATTTCAACAAGAATCTTACAAATTCTTGGTAACAGACCGAGTAATTTAATTGAAGTTCAGTTTATGAACATTGAGAACATAATTCTCATAACAGACAACAACAGCTAATCAGCTAAAACAACAACAGGTAAAATGGCGATGACTGGGCAGAGAGGGTCGGTTAATTACACACAGAGCCTGAGTTCGCGGCTGGGGCCGACAGATAAACAACAAAAAATATATAAATAAATAAACAAAACTAATGGAGTACCGTGATTAATGGACAGTCCAGCGGGCATCAGCTATGTAGCCAAGTGGTCAAAGGGTCCAGGGTACAGCAATATATGGGACAGGGAAGCCGCTGAGTAGTCGCTACCACGCTATCACGCGTTTAAAGTTAATAGCCTGGGGCTAGTAGAAGCGTCTGCTCCGACGGAGGCCGGTTGAAGGCACAGCGGATGGAGTATTCGTCGGCAGACCTGTCGTGGTGGTGCGGCGGTTTCGACTATGGATCCAAGCCAGATTGCGAAAGAGGTATTGTAGTTGTAGTAATTTAGTTTTCTATCCGGGAGATGCGCCTGGCTCACGGCTAACTGGTGCTAGCTTCGGGGCAGGGGCGTTAGCCACTATAGCCACTATAGCAGCGGTGATCCAGTGCCAAGGTCCAGAGCTTATGGCAAGGATCCGGTATAGTAGTGTGTTCTAGCTTTGTTTGAGTGGAATCCGGGTGAACAACTGAGTAGGCCGGGAGGTGGGCCTCAGGTATAGATTCGGTAAAGGGTAACTCAGTGGTTGTTAGCTAGCTGTGAAGATCAGGAGATCTTGGATGGTCCAGGGATTACGGCAAGAATTCGGCATTGTAGTGGAGAGACAGTCCGTTATTGGATTAGATACGTATTCACCCCCTTGAGTTAATACACGTTACAATGACCTTTGGCAGTGATTACAGCTGTGAGTCTTTCTGGGTAAGTCTCTAAGAGCTTTGCACACCTGGATTGTGCAATATTCGCCCATTATAATTTTCAAAAACTTTCAAGGTCTTTCAAGTTGTTGGGGATCGTGGCTATATGACAAATTTTTTGCTGTAGATTTTCAAGCATCTTTGAGTCAAACCTGTAACCCCAGTGTAGACTTGGCCCTGTGTTGTAGGTTATTGTCCTGCTGTAAGATGCATTTGTCTCCCAGTGTTTGGTGTAAAGCAGACTGAAGCAGGTTT